>NW_026853235.1:0-115000 GCF_026571515.1 Ruditapes philippinarum
CAAGCACAGTATCAAGTTTATAAACGTCATATACATGTATTTATTTTATATGAAAATACTATTCACTAAGACAACACAATTTTCTTAAACAAAATGTCTTTAACAACTTTACAATTCTTATACAAAATACTTAAACAATAAGAATTAATGCCAATTGCGTATTTAGCATGATTTAACCTTAAGTGAGTGAGTCTGCTTTAACATCAAAAACTACACTCAATAATCAAATATTTCGCTCCCCTTATATACTAAAATACTTTACGCCTAAGATTTAATAACTTAATAATTCATAGAGTATATATGCATTTGTGGACAGCTAAACAATTAAATAACCCATTATGTTTGCACGATCTAAAGTACAAAAGGTACACTTCCCGTTTTAGTGCTGACAGGTCTATTAATTAACTAAATTAAGCATAGTGTTCGTGACAGCTCATTAAATTAATATATCCGCCTATGCATACTGTTAACTAATTACCGGCTAATTACCGTTATCCTACAGTATATTGTACAACCTTTTTAAGATATTGTCTTCTCTGCCTCTCTAAAGGTGTTTTGAAACAAACATCTAAGGGTTAAACAACGGTTTGCTTTGCCTTCTGTGAAAATACTAATCAAATAAATACTGTCATTTGTACTCGACTGTGATAGTCAATCTGAAAAGTTTACTAATTTTGCGTGTATTTTAAACATATGTTCCTTTTTGTTATATAATAGCCACTTTCAATATTTTGGTGATTTCTTGTTTATTCTGTTTGTAAGTCTTACTTTCAAAATATCATTGACGTTAGGAAACTACTATTCTGTATCTGATGGTAATACTGTCGTATTTTATCATCGTAAGTCGTATTATTACATTGTATTATAGTTGCCTTGGACAATTGAAACCAGGTTATCTAAATCTGAAAATTCAATACTGTATGCAATAGGAATAAAAGTCATGCCAAATCTTAAATTATCATAATATCTACAAACCTGAAATTCAAGTCAGTTAATCGATTTTGATATTTTAGAACAAATATTTATTTTTACAATGCTATTTTTGTTATTTGTAATTTTATAATCTTGATAAACAGACGCCCATGCTTAAAACAGTTATTAAAGTGTTGATGAAATTACAATCTATGTAAAACACAAATATAGTTCATTGTTACATATAAATTGTATATGTCTACTTTTGAATAAAGAATTAGTAATAATGTCTTATGTTAAATGTAAGCATAACTCTTCTTACAAGCAGAAATATTTATCTTATACATTTATCGCCCTTTATTGTATACTTACTCTCTTACATTACATACTCACAGTCTTTACACAATGTTTATCAACGTTATACAGGTATTGATCGTAAACGATTTGCCTTCTCACCTTATTTGATAAGGTACATAAGCATTTTTCTTATAATGATATTTTTTCTATATTTTAAATGCACTAGTTGTCTTACAGCAATAATTATAAGACTCTTTAATTGTGACTCTTTATGTTAAGGTATTTCGATTCTGGTTTTATATTGACATGCTTTGAACTGATAATCTTTTTGCAGGATATTACATTCTTACGATTATTATTTATATTCAGTTAGTGAATATCAATTTAAATCTATAATAATACAAAAATATTAATATTTCATATAATATAACTCATGCATAAATGCATTATCTAAAAGGCTCTAAGCAAGTATTTATTATTATTGAATCATTAAATTTATTAAAACTACTTATTTGACTACATTTTTCATACAATTACACAATTACAATTCTTATATACATACTTTTGTATGATATTTGTTGAAAGATCATTTTAATTTAATCGATTTAGTTTTATATGAAAATGAATGCATACATATGTACAGACAACGAGTTAACCATGATTGTTTGATTGATTTGGTTACGTCACACCGACTCAGTGTAGGTCATTTGGCAACGTTCCAGCTTTACTGGTGTATGAAGACCTCAGGTGTGTTCCGTGAATTATGTCAGGCACGAACGGGCACCTGAGTAGAACCACCCATCGATGTTTCGAAAGCTAGCTGGATAGCTTCTTCACGTGGAAAATCCAAAGTCCCTGTCGAGTTCCGATCCCCCAGCGGTGATCGGCAAGTGGTTTGAAGTCAACGACAAAAGCCACTCGGCCACGGACGCTCCAACCAATGAAGGTAAACATACATCATAAAAGTTCGACGTATTTTCCTTATTTACATTAAAAAAGCAATCACACTTAGTCTATTATTTCTCATATAAGAAAGTTTTTTTTCTTGCAATTTTGTTGTACTAAAATTACTTACGTGATCCAGTTTGCAAATTCATTTTCTTTATGAGAAATGCCCAGACATCCATATATATCAGTATTTGTATGATATATGGCTACCACATATTTAAGTGTAATGCACTTTCAATATTTTATTGTTATAAATATATTTAATTTGCCAACAATCAAATAGGGAAGTAAAGAATCCCTAAAGACAGTCCAACACGACAAACTTGAAAATGTTGCAGGCTCGGTTTGATTGAGCCTGTTCATGGACGGTACTGGAAATAGCAAGTTACCGTCCACGTGCCCTAGCACCGGTTTAAGCAGAATTTAACATTTAAAATGAATTGGTAGAATCAAAACAACACTTGCAAACAATTAATACAGAGTAATCTTTATTGTACTGAAAATTCATAACAAACTTAAAATCAGATATTATTCATTACAATTTAAAACATAAAACTAACTCGTCATGTCTATTCAGAAGGCACACACTACGGTCATGATTACTGTTTCTAGTAAAATATATTATATTATCATATAAATAAGTTTTGAACCAAACGTATGATTCAAAGAAGTGACTAACAAGATATTAATCATTTACACAAACATTCACACAAACAATACCCGATGCTTACAGGCAGGATCGTTTCTTATTTTGAAAGAACTACTATGCTGCATGGCGATTTGTCGGGACATATGAAATTATTTGTTCGGGTATCATTAAACGTACTATTGCATCTTGGAATCATTCAACAATATGTACAATATGTAAATTGTTTAACTATTAAATAAATTGTCGAATTATACATCCATACCAAGAATATAATAACCTGATAAATATTCAGAAACCAAATTTAATAATATTTGTGTTATCAACAAAACAGGTCTTTCTTCCATTTCACAATTAATCGATGAATTAACAAAAATTATATATATTGAGTTTTTGTTCCTACATTGAACATGCTTATAATTAACACTTAAAATGACTTTGTTAGATACATTTTTATTACCCTTCCTGATTGTCTAGCCCCTTTTTGATTGGATATTGATCCGCCGAAAGAAATTGATATTACCGAGCCAGACGGGTAATATACACACTGAATTTCCCCATTGGGTACCCTCGTTGTAAACTATATGCGCTGTTGCAATGTGTGTACGATTTGATTATAATCGGTGTAAATTCTGATATACAAGCAAGTTTTAACTGCAAAATAAATAATATTTACCAAAATAGAGTAATGTTTAATATTTGCGTAAGTATTGAAAACAATAATGACCTCGTCAAAGCATGATATAAATTGAAAAATAACCTCTGATCCCCTTTCAAAATTCCATTTTATTTAGTTCCGCCCATTGTTTTCTCGTTTAGGACACACGCTTTTTATTACCTGGGGACCATACGCCGCTTTTCATGGAATGGCACTACTGTGTCACATTGAAGGTTACATTGATAACCGCCGTGTGGACACATCTGCGGATGTTTCTAAATTCAAAATTTTACTATTTCATGTTTAAATGTTGAATTGTGCTTAAGCCGGTGCTAGGGGCGTGGACGGTAATTTGAAGTTTCAAGTACCGTCCATGAACAGGCTCAATCAAACCGAGCCTGCAACATTTTCAATTTTCCCGTGTTGGGATTTCTTTAGGGATTCTGTATTTATCTATTTTACGATCACATCCGTGTTATTTGTGCCGTGTGGCGGCTGTAAGAAGTATCCCCGTACATTTAATCAATGATGTTATATTTTCGATCCTTGGAGATCGTTCAGCACGACATTATTGTTGTGCTTGTGGTATTTTTAGTTTCAACTTTTCGGCATTTTCTATTTGGGTGGTTCCAATATTCCTACTTGAATAATGTTGAATCACCCTTAGGATATGTTGCCTGCTTTTTAAATTTGTCTGTTGACGTCTTATCTGTGATACGCAGGCTTCATAACCTCTGATCCCTTTCAAAATTCCATTTTATTTAGTTCCGCCCATTGTGTTCTCGTTTAGGGCACACGCTTTTTATTACTTGGGGACCATACGCCGCTTTTCATGGAATGGCACTACTGTGTCACATTGAAGGTTCCATGATAGCCGCCGTATGAACACATCTGCGGATGTTTCTAAATTTAAATGTTTAAATGTTGAATTCTGCTTAAGCCGGTGCTAGGGGGCGTGGACGGTAACTTGCACTTTCCAGTACCGTCCATGAACAGGCTCAATCAAACCGAACCTGCAACATTTTCAATTTTGCCGTTTTGGGCTTTCTTTAGGGATTCTGTATTTATCTATTCAACAGACTACTCATTTTCTCTTGTTTGCATTCGTTAGGTACCAAAGCGAATACGTCATGCATTTATGTGACGTCATGTTGTGGTGAAGGGGTACCCTTAAAGGGAACCTTTTTTAGACGTTTCATTCGAAACAGCAATAATTTATTTTATCATCGTCTTACTCGACAGGGAAAGGGTAATAAAATCATTATTTTGGTTTTAGAGTGTATAAAATCTTAGCAGGTAATAAATCCACATATATCACTCCAAACCAAAATAACATATAATATAACGTTGTAAGTACAAATGAAAAAAGTAAAGATTATTTGACAAATTAAAGTCATTACACATAACGTGAATAGTACATCATTCATGGTTCCAAATTCATAAACATGTTGATTTAGAAGATCTGTAACGATATCTAAATGTGTCAAACTGAAGTTAACGTATAACCAGGTCTTTGGTCAATAAAATTTCAGAATTGTTTGATTTTTTATGCTGTTAACGTTATTATATAGTAACCATGACGTGCCAAATACCCTTACACGTACATTTTCCTTAACTTTACCATTTGAAATTACTAATAAATGCTCACCGTTTTAAATGTTAACTAAACACATTTTTAGTACACACTCGGGACACATTTCCTTTTCAACTCCAAAGAATTTTGTATTACACTGTATGAATACATATTATCATAAAGGTATTACCATCCTAATGGATTACCTCGGCTTTTAAGAGTTTTCAGATGGGCTAGAACTACTATTAACTACATTGAAAATGAGGGCCGTAGGTTCAATCTCCAGAAGGGTCGACTTTTTTTTGCTTTCTGTTTTTCTTATAACATTATTTATGTATGTCTTATGTGTCATTTGGAAGAAAAAGTGTTAAATTTTGATTTTTTAATTTATAGGTATTTATTGGCTAAATTATGCTAAATCTAGTAATAAATATGGTACCTGATATTTTCAAATTGTAATAAAATCAAAACTAGACGGTAAAAGTATTTCATATTTTACAAGATAAACCAATATACTTTCTTTAAAATTTAGGAAAACTTTGAAAACAGGCACTCATTTGGGTAAATTTTAAGAATTGTTTAAATTAGGCTCCCTCAGTAGGACAGACGAGTGGTAAAAACTGGGTGAGGTAGGGTAACATTTTTATACAGATTTCATAATTGTTAAGTAGAAACCACAATTTTGCTTATGTGGATTGTTAGCTGAATGGTTCTTTTTGTTTCTAAGCAAAAATTAATGGGAAAACATTTTTCATTAGAATGTTATTGCAGATTATTTAAAGGTTTCTCATTTCTAAATAAGGACCTCATACCGTCCTAGCTTGAGTTCAGAAAAGTGGCCATAACTTGATACGGTAAACTTTGTTTAAACTTTGCATACAGGTGTACTTTAAGGTATATATCTGACCTATGATGTCAATATTTAGTTCCTTATAGTGTCCATTAGGGTGGTAATACCTTAGAGCAACAACTGATTTACTTAAAGAAAACTAACATGATCAACTAAAATCATATCTCATAAAAAGTTAATTTAAAACCCTATAAAATAATTGATAAATATAAATGATGATCACTATTGAGCATTAGCAAACAGTGGAATATACCTTACAAATCAAACAAGAGAATATTATTAGGAAATATTTACTGATATTAAAGGTCATGAAGCTTAAACTTAAGGGAAATAGAGTGACCTCTTTTAAGTATCTAAATTAATTTTACAGAGATGTTTTCCCCTTGAACAAACGCCTTTAATAATGCCTTTAAAGATGTTTATTATAAAGTTAATTAGGATTTTTTCATTAACTACATACATAATTTATTAGACATTCTGAAAACAACGCCTGTACGAAAGGCGTTTATATCTTTTTAATATTTATTGTTTTCGTTTTAACGACCTCTTCATGATTAACGAATTAAACATTTAAACTTAACAAATCCGATATTTAAACATCATTAGGCTCAGTACTAGTCTTCATGCGTATAACCTTATGAGTATACGATGTCATCTTAAAAATTCAACATTCTGGATTTTGAACTTAAGTGCATGAATGAATGTGTTGAAAATAATGAACATCTGATTCTTGACATTATTTTGCTGCATCCCATTCAAACACACTTTTTGTAATCGAATTATGTTAACTTAAAAGCAGGTACTCGAATTCTGCTTAAAGTGATATGATGCTCATATTTTCGTAGTGAAGTTGTGCTGAATTGACTTAATATTTCAAAAGATTGACTGTCAAAATAGTGTTTGACATACAGTTGGTATTGGAAAATGTTAAGGATGAAATTATAAATCTGCCTAAAATTTAAAAAGACTATCCCACTCTTTTTATTAACTAAGCGTTATACGAAAATTCTAACGGACATTTACAGAAATCATATTCGGATCTGTATGTGATTTATTGTTTATGCGAACTAAATTAATAAATTAAAAAGGATTATTGCAAAACGAAAAGATATTTTGATATTCACCTGTTCACTTACTATATACCCTTGGATGGGCATAATATCACTTTAAGTCGGTGCTAAGAGTGGGGCTGTTGTGCAAGTTAGCTTGCACATTCTAGGTTCACCTTTTTTAATTTGCGGGTTATTTAAGGTGTCCTTTTTAATCTATTTAAAGAGTTATATTATTGTAACAAAAATTGTTAACCATAGTCATGTTTTCATGCAAAGTGATATAATATATCAGTACAAAATAATCGTAGTTCTTTTCGTAAATTCATATCAGTTAGTTCAAAGCGCACCGATATTTAGAAAAAAATGTTTTAATATAAGAAGCATAAATTATATCTTAAACGATAATTTATACAAGTTCTTTAGTCAAACCATGACACAAATCATTCGTATCAGATGGTCTCATGAAGTGATTTCTAAAACAAACACAAGACATGTGTCTTCTCTAAAATAAAATGTATATAAATTAATTCACATTTAATATTAAAGTGTTATCGTCTATTGTAAAGCAAAATAAAATTTCGAATAAAATGAATTTAGGAAAAACTGATATGTATGTATTCTAAAAGAAATACCTTGTTTAAAATGCAAATACTTAGATATATATTTTACTTTAGTGGATAACGTACAAGGAGTAAGGGCGTAGGGATAATTAAAACGACACATTGAACTTTTGAATTGAGAATATATAGAACGTAGTTATTAGAACTTGAAAAAGAGCATGACAAAAACAATGATAGTTTAACGTCCGAAGAGCAGTGCCTTTGAGTTTCTTATGCACTTGAGTACATGCTTGAAGAAAATAATAACAAAACATTGCTTTTTGCGGTGTCTTTTGTACAGTGTTAAATTTTATTAAAGAAAAAATAAATTTAAGACATGATACAAATAAGGAATCTTCTGATAGGTTTAATGAACATAACTATTGAAAACAATAATCTTCATGACATTTGGCATATAACCAACCATGTAACAAAAACATTCGAACAAAAGTAGGCTAGATTATTTCCTTGTGTCAAACATCCGTATTTATTTCGTAACAAAATATACTATTTCATCTCGTTTGACGATTTAACATACATTAAGTAAAGATTATTCAATCGTATTAAAAATATCAAAGCAACATAATATCACATAGAATTTTTTTTATGTGAATACTAAACACATCATATGAAAAATAAGAAGATACATTAAGTACAAAAAAGGAAACATTCATTGTAATTTATAACATTTCATGGCATATTAAATTCTCCATACAAAATGCTTTTTTTCCTTAAAACCAACGTGAATTATTTTTATTGACGTCTCCAAAAATACATGCAAATTTAACAAAATGATATAATACGAATAATTTTGCGACAACAAACTGATAACTTGTAACTTTGACTCTCAACATAAAATCTAGCAGTAATTTACATATATTGTTACTCTTCTACTTAAATACCCTGACATTTTCAAAATTCATAATGTCAATTTCTTTAAATATGAACTACTGCATTAACTATGATGCAAATGATAAATTAGTGGAAAAAAACAACACGCTGTTACCATTACATTGATAGATATAAAATATTCGCATTAAGTAATATCACCAACAAGAGTCATTTTAACGATGCTCAGCATAAGTAAAAAAGATAGCAATACACATATAAATAACAAAAACAGTGTTTTTGAATTTGCACACATGCCATAAAGAAACTGCTTCATTCTTATACAGCGGCTTTTTCCATGTTTTATTTCGTTATGTTGTTCCTTTATTACTGCCGACATTTTGTTTGTTTATACATTCTGGATAGTGTTAGTACCGTTCATCTAGAATGTTATATCAACTTCTAAGGTAATGAAGTTAGTTTAATTTTGTCTTCACATGATTTCATTCCAACAGCAGAGTGGTAATCCGATTTAGTTAAATCGTACCCTCTTATCTAAAAAGCAACAACAAAAACAGCAAATAAAAACAGATTATAAGTAACAAATCAGAATTAATTTTAAATCAAAATGAGTGTATCACAAAACAGGTACACCAATAAAGAACTGATTCTATTATACCTTTGTTAAAAGTATGTAATATAATGCTTGCTACAATACAAACTTATCATTTTATGTGTACACATATAGATTATATGACTTTTTATTTATTATATACATGACAATGTTGTATTTCCGTAAGAAAAATGATATTTTGTTTTATATCATTCAGTATATTATCAAATTACAAAAAAGAATGCAAAAACATTACATAACGAATAAAATATTGAACTGTCTATAAATGTAGTCTTACAACTCTTTCTTAAACATTGTAATGTTAATATCAATTTAGCTGTGATAACAAAAACATACTTGTATACTATAAGAACGACTTACCTATAACCCAAATCGACTAGATATTATATGCCCAAATTAACACTCCATTTGTGATTCGGTCTAAATTATTTTATAGATACTTGTTTTATAGAACAATTTTAATTTGCATTCACTATAGATATACCTGTTTTTCTATACTTGCTTTTTTATATACATTTTGCTGCCAAATATCAACATTTTCATAAACACTTTTCCCACTACTTATGTAATTATGTCGTTGCATAGTAAGAATGAAATGGTATCAAAAGCAATCATTTCACCATTATTTGACCAACATATAATTTTAGTATATAAGATGTTGTTGTAAATATCATTATTGAACCAAAACAATCAAATCATGTCATTAGCATGTTATAACAAGTAACCAGAATTGAACAATCATTATCTTATTTTATATGAACAATATTACTTAGTAAGTCATATATTGATATTATGATTTATTCCTTTAGCAACGACAAATGACTCAGATGTTTCATATTAATTTTAAAAGCAGTAACTATAGAATTCATAGATAGATAGATAGATAGACGGATGGATGGATGGATGGATGGATGGATGGATGGATGGACGGACGGACGGACGGACGGACAGATAGATAGATATATATCCAATACATGATAAAACAATAAAAACAAATATTAATGTATAAGAAATGCACCAAATCAAAAACAACGTTCCAATGATAACACAAGAAAGAGAACTTAATCACTTATTTCCAATGTGGTCCTTAGAAACTGATGGTTTTGACAAAGAGAGGCATGAAAATGACTTATCACAGATTAAATTGAAGAAAGACAAAAGTATACATAAATGTTCAAATTAAAATAAATAAATAAAAATAAGTAGTAGTGACTTCAATGTATAATAATGATAATGCAAAATTGTATCGTAATAGCTTGATTTTCACTTTAATGTATATGAATAGTTATGATGATTACTTTTTAAATGTTATAATGATAATTCTTTGAAGGTAACAATTTAGAATTCCAATTTCAAGGGAAGAAAGGTAACGATATGTTGTGTTTCACCAATACAAGGAAGGCAAAGACATGGGAACTATTCAATTTTATAGGAACAAAGGTAACGATATATTGAATATAACCAGAACAATCCGGAAGGCAAAGACATGAGCAATATGGATATTGTTTAATATACATTTTTGAAAGTTACTTAGATCATGTACATATACTTATGCACAATAAGAAATAAGAAAGTCCGATAGTAAACAGCATAACAACTCGTTATATTTGCCTTTAAACTCATTGATAGAGCAGTTTTTATTGTGTCTTTACAGTTGATTAGATTTTTGTATTACCTTTACACTAGGTAACCAGATGTAAAACGTTTATCCTTACCATTAGGCCTTTATTGTCAAGTATATGCTCTTACATTTTTAAAGCATACTTTCACTGCTTGTAAATTCAAATTTTTATCATACAAAATGTATAATTAAGTTATTAACTATGGAAATCCTTGCTTAAAAGTATTTGGTGATACTTAGAATACATTATATGCTTATATTTGTTATAACATGGAGTTCAATATAGGTAGCTTACTTCAATTTAACACTGGTTTTAAAATTATTAAAGGTTCTTACCACTTTCCCGTTGTGTGTAAATGAGACACATCTGGAATATTAAATATTATGAAATCAAAAGTAAGTGAAGTGTGCTAGAATGTAATATCCTAAGTTTAATATCTGTTCTGTTACCTCTTCGTATGTAGTATATAAAACTTTTTTTCTTCAATTTAATCTATTAACAAATAGAATCTGAATATTATGTTTACCATTTTAATACAGCCTATACTATCAATCCACCAGTCTTTACTGTTTAATAGATAACGGGTTTTCTTTCATACCCGCTAAGTTCAATTCTTAGCTTACAATAAAATAATTACAATGCATAATATCATCATGTGTAACTCATAAATGATTCGGGCAACATCCAAGGAATAGTTTTGAAGATATGTTTTGATAAATTTGAAAAAAATATGTTAATTTAAAAGCTAAATTTTCTGTTTGTTTTGTGTTTTATATTTATCAATATCATACATGTAATTTATTAATTACACTTTTATAATAATACATGTATATTGTACAAATTGTAATGTATAAATATCGTATATTCATTTCAGATGGAAATAACACAAAACTGTATTTAGTACAGTTACTTTTGTTATCAGCAATAGATTAGATAAATATTATAAAGATACATTTATTAATTAATAAACAATTTAAAAAATAAAAGGCTGGAGTGATTGGATATAATTAGAATAAATAAATGTTATTTTAATTTTGATCAGTCTAAAAATTCTTGAAGCAGTCTTCATATTAGTAGATGTACATTGATAATTATGATTTCATTTTTTTGTAAACATTATAATTGCTTAAAGTTCAAGCATAGATAACAATTTAGAACAACACATGTTCAAGTATTAAATGGCATGTGTAAAATTATCTTAAAAAAAGCTTGAAATTCTTCTCTTTTTTTTACTAAAGAATAAAACTTACATAATGCTTACTAGACTATTTTTTGAAAGTAGTGATTACTTTGCTACTTTGTTTCAAATACATTTTGTTGTCTTTCATTTTAAATTTGGCCACGGCGCAAACATTCATTAAAAACAGTGACAAATTATAGTAACCCTTAACAACCTATCGAAATATTATATTTAAAGTCAGATAAAATAGTGGAAAAAAAGCATTTTGCAATTAATGCAAGTTTATAAATCTAAAATCAAAGTGCAATTAAGAAGTAACTTCTTCCGAGTAATAATTCTTTTTAGATATAAGGTGTGGATAATATATTTTATTTGATATTTGTGATGCAACAAATACTTAAAGTGTATATCAAAAATGTCACATTTCTTATCAAATAATAATTTAAATTATAAAATGTATCAACATTTACTTTCCGAATGGTAATGTTACAGTAGTAATTACATTATTTGACGCATCATTACAAGAATACAAAACTGGTTCCACTTGTATAAAAAAGGGAGAATAATGGGAATACAGTTCTCTTTATTATCTTTATTGCTTTACACTTTACTTGTGAAAATATCTGCTTTCTCAGTTCTGCTATCATAATAAAATTATAACTTTCTGCGTTTTTGTTCAAAGTTAACGTAACACAGAATGATATTTATTACATCACTTATTTATAACAACACCTACCATCGCGTTCTATTCATATACAAATGCTATCAAATTTAGAGAAATAATAAGGGTAAACACTTTTTACTTAATGGATCCTGTTTTCCTTTTCAGGTACAGATAAACCAGGAGAAAAATGACACAAACGGGGCTATAAACTCATATACATCGAATGGAAATGCTGTTTTTCTTAGAGATTGAAGTTTAATTCAAGGTACTAAAGACATGCAAAATACAAAATAAAAACACGGGACAAACACATCATAAAAGACAACAGTTATATGTGCAATTTAAACATAATTAGGATTGACCATCAATATAATCTCACGCCTTTGTTGTTGTTTTTTTTTTGTTGTTTTTTCCAATTACATGTATTAATTGTATTTTGTTGTGGTATTCAATAATCGAACATTATTTATCTATAATATTAAGATATTTTGTCTTACATATTGATATTTTAAAAATGAAAATTCTCAATATTTTTTAAGAAACCATCAATAGATGCAAGGAACGAACGCTGCTCGCTAAAGAACATTGATGGTAAGTTCTAAAATCGGTAGCATTTGAAGCATTTTATTTATTTATATGTATTTCAACCAACTGAATTATTGGACACAACAAATAGCAACAGTTTCTAATAAGCAGAGAGTGTTTCTTTTCTCACCAGTTTTGCTCTTTGTATAATCTTATGCATCCTTAGCTTTAATGTGCAAACGAAATTTGACAAATTATATTACTTACAAGATGCTTACAAGATTGACGCTACAAAAAATAATTAACAATGTTTTCGAATTCAAATTGAAAAAGTTGTACAACATTAAAACATGTAATTTCAGTTAATAGGTGACGAATAAGAACGCAATTATTAAAATTTAATAGTTACTGGTCAACAATGAAACAAAAAAGAAACGATTACAACACCATGACAAAAGTCATATGTAAAACAAAAAATAAATGTAGTGTAAAATCATAAACACAACCTAAAGCTAAAACATAATTGTTGTCGAAAATTTGAAGTTAAACATTTTTGAGCAACATAAAATATTATTTTACAAAGGTACACCCATTTTGAATTTATGTAAATATATCTAGGTAAGTAACTTGCTCACAGGTCATAATAACAAAATGTGCCTTATCTCATTTAATTGTTATTAAACTTTTGATCAGCGGGCATAAATAAATCAATTAGTTGTTGTTTTCATTTTCGTTTTCATTACAAAACAGAAAAAATGGAGGAGGTCCTGATTCAGTTTGAAGAAGAAAGTAAATTAAATCATGCAAAGAATGTAAAGAATATGCGCTTAATCAAGGGGAATGACAAATAAATAATAATTCAAATGATTCAATTGATATCAATTAGATTAACACTGTAAAGGGTATTTTTTATCATCTGAAGATTTATACACTTTTGCCTTTTTAAAGAAGAAATGCCTTTTCAATTCGATATTGAAGAATATAAAACATTGAATAGTTTGACACCTAAATATATTCGAGATCTCAGATCAAAATTTCACAGACATTTAGATCATTTAGATTCATTTTATTATTTTTATTATTATTATAATGACACGTTAAAATACAATGCCATGTTGTTTTTTTTTGTTTTTTGTTTTTGCTTTTATATATAATGACTTAGAATGTTTAGTTTATGGCCACTGATAAAAATAGTTTCAAGATATATATTTTTTTTCTGTACATTTAAGTATTGCGCAAGTTTATAATAATTGTCACTTACGTTTTACAATTCAGTTGGGTTCATTTTTATTCTAACAATATTGGTTATCTGTTTAAGTATGACTGTTTTTATGGCATATGCTAATATTGTGCATTGCAGACATGACTGCAATGCATTGCATGTATAACTGTTGTCTACTGCAAATACGACTGTTATTTTATTATATGAATGTTGTTTTTTCAAATATGATTGTTTTTTATTGCAGATATGATTGTTGTTTTAGGATAGTTGCCTTTTTCGTACATAACTGTTGTTTTTGCAGATATAACAGTGATATAAAATACATTTATTAATGTTGTTTTTTGCCAATATGACTGCTGTATACTCCATCAGATGACTGCTGTTTATTACAAACAAGAAAAGGTAATTATATGCAATGACAATTATTGATAAAATGAATGGTATGCATGATTATTTTGCGCTTAAAGTATATATATATATTTATTTATTTATTTTATTTATTATATATATATATATATATATATATATATATATATATATATATATATATATATATATATATATATATATATATAAATATATATATATTATATATATATATGTGTGTAATTACTGTGGTAACCATTCATTAGTATCTCCTTTGACATGTTATGTTATTAAGTGTATCAGCATTAAATCTGACTATCTTCGATTGTCAGACTTTGTAATACTTATAATAAAATGGTGATACAATGCGCGCGCAGTCTCTAAAATCAATTACATAAGTTTTCAAATTTATTGTCTTTTGTAACGAAGATGTCCATGCTTCTTGTTTTAATATTTAAGATACACTAATAAGAACTATTCCCCTTCTCGTTTATCCGATTTTGATTCTGGATTATGCGTAAACCCGGCGTTGGATTGCTACATACATTTAATTTAAGAAATTGGCGCTTAAACTGACAGTTTCAGACCGATTGAAGTTAATTAAATATAGATTCCATTTCAACCTTTCTGACATTTTTTTTCTTTTCTCTTATTTTGTCGAAAACTCTCTTTAATTAGTTATTAGTAAAATACAGAATGCAGCATTAGAAAAATTGAGTAGCACGTTTATGCTAATTACCAAACATAAATACAGATACGCAGTAATACTTGTAACTACGTTAGTTACGCAGAATAAGTATGGTGCTTATACTGCAAATATAAGTCAGTAATCGCACTAAACTGTAAATATTACTTAAATCTTTAATCTTATGTAAATCAAATTACTATACTTTTTTAATGAAACACATAATCGGTAATAAAAAATAATCATTTTTACTATCTTTCTTGTTTTTTCTTTGTTGATTATGAAGCATATAGTAATTTAAACAAATCATTACTGAACTAAATCATCATTTTAAATAACTATTTTATATATAAAACATACGTCTTGCAAAACCGCAGGCGTTTATTGTCAGCAAACCAAAAAACCGGTGATCTTCCGTTGATAAACGTAATTGTTATAACTTCATTTAATGACCAACAATATATATTTTAATTGTAATATATATAAATAGCAAAGTTAGGTCAGATGAGGAGATGCATTTAATTTACTGTTTGGGACAAAATATTAATCCAAGTTTAGTTTATTACCTGCTAAAAACTTGTACAGAAAAACGCGAATGATTGTTATGTGTATTTTGGATACATCATAATCTGATTTATATTGAAATAAGTTATTCACTTCACTTATTCCTTTAACTCCTAACAGTAATTAGTAAAACAATATATAAAAAACATGTATTATTTAATTAGTGTTTGGTTATCTGGAACCTGTTGCTCACACTCTTTTTTAATACAACTGTCCGTTAAATTAACAGTACGTTGAAATGATTAAAGTAGTTTTACTTTACTGTTTTTTTTTTAAATCTTGTTGGTAAAACCAAATCAAAAGCAGTGTGTTTAGTTCTCAGAAACCATTTAAAAAAAACAATACATTTCATCTTTAACAAAACTTTTCTTGAGGCATTCGTATAAGATAAAAATTGAATGGTTATTATCAAATACTAACACGTTTCACAATATTCTCCTCTTAAACAGAGAGGTCAGTTAAGTGCATTATTACATGGTTAATGCACAGCATAGGAATAATGATTCCATAACATCAATAAAAGAATGACAATCACTTTCATTGTCTTTAAATGTAGTTTAACATACTCTAACAGTGTTCTCTTTCTAATTTGCATGTTAGAATGGAAATAGTAATGCATTATTTGTGCGATTAGGTAAATTATTGAATGTTTTTTCCGTTTAAATGCGTTGCCTTTTTTAAAGAGGACTATCGGGATTTGGGAGTATAAACATACGGATTTCACAGACATATGGACTTGATTCCTGAATGCAAACAAAATTAATATTAATTTCTAAAAAATGCAATTGACAAAATCACGGAAACCTGAACTTCGAAAAACACAAATAACACATGCCAAGCGCGTATTGAAAAGTGGGCAAACCTAAAAAAAATAGGTTAAAAAAGACCTAATTTTGTGCTTAGGCCTATGTCGTTTGGTACATTCATGTTGCTGGAAACGGGTAATTCTTAGCTTAACATACTGAAATTTCTTCATGTATTAATTACTAAATAAAGGATAAAACCAAAATAAGTAAAAACAAATGTGTTCAGTTATAATCTTTGGCTTGCTGCAACGTCATCACAGTAGCATATTGTCAAAAAACTAACAATTAATAAAAACGTGTATCCTGCTGTCATAAAAATATATATGATTAATTAGACAATGACGAAATACCCATGCTAAGTTGCACTTTTATATTTTTATCTAAATGCACAATGTTGAACAACACACAATACTGGAACAAACCATATTCATTTATTTCATGTGGAAGTTACGATCAAAAGTTGATGAACAAATAACAATCAGTTTTAGGAAACTAATAACTAATACAATTAGTAAAGTATGACGTTCATATATATGGAGGGCGTTCGTTGCCAAAATTCAAGACATGTTAAGTCTCCCTTTTAAAAACTTCTTTTGAAAATACGAAGGTGCATGTCTAGCATTTTTATTCTATTCGTGCACAGCAAATAATATGTCTCTTAACTGAAATCACTCGCTCTTAAATAACACATTTACATTAACATCTGAACAACTGACTTAACATGGAAAACAACAACAACTTTACAAGTGCGTATCTTCCATTGAATATAATACATAAGCATGTTTGCACACTTATAGATATCTATTTGTACCTGAAATATACAAATGAAATTTAAAACTCAAATTATATAGAACATAGAGTGTAAAAAAAACGTGTTTCCAGTTGTAGAACTACAAGAGTACGTTTAAACAGTAACAAGTTTAAAATGACAAAAGTAGATTCACAAAGTTAAACGATTTTAAGTTATGCATGACGCCCCGCCTCTCTCTGAGTACTTACAAACATATTTTACGAAATGTACGGACATGTATAATACCCCTCTCTCCTAATTCTCAATAAAGTGAAGGAAAACACGGGGTGTCTTCTAACTTTTTTAAATTCTTAAAAAAAGTCAAATATTTTTGGCATTAAATGGAAAATTACCCAATAAGCTTTCTATAAATGCCTAAGAAACTAAAAATGAATGAAATAGATGTATTAACATTTTTGTTTATCATTTTTACTCTGAAAATCACACTCTCAAATTCGGTAAGAAAAACATTCCCTTAAAACTTTTATTTTGATATCGTAATCAATTTTGACAATTTTAGATTGAAATTAAAGCGTGCTTCACAAGTTTTATAATCTATAATTATTAAATGCCTAAAAATAAAAAAAATGAATTAAGGAGAAGTATTAAACTTTTCGTTTTTTCAAGTTTATCATGTGACTTTCTGTAAACCACACTCTGAAATTCAGTAAGAAAAACTTGGCGCCCACTACTTACTTTTTTATTTCTTGATCAATTTTAATGATTTTAGGGTCAAGTTAAAGAATCCTTCATGAACGTTTTAGGGGATGCCTTAAAAAAGAAAATAAATTACGTAGAAGTATTAAAAATTTTGTTTCAAACTTATCGTTATTTATTTTCTCTCTCTTAACAACACACTCATATATTCGGCAAGAAAATTACGTTGCTCCCTTAGATACTTTATAAAATAAATCAAATTTCAAAATAGAAAATGAATATAGAATGAAAATTAAGACCATAAGCTTTGTACAAGTATATTAAAAACTATGTATTTGTACTGAAAATACCTTATTAAAGATTGCACATATGTGCTACGGATAAGTACTTCTAGATTTGAGAAGGAAATATCGGTGACCGCTTTAAAATCCTATTTTTTTCAAATACTTGCATAGTTTTTGATGAACATGAAATTTGTTCCAATACATTTTTCAATGATACTTATACAAATATTGGGTGGTTTTTAGATAAGGAATAAAATTTCTTTCTTGAAGTTGGTCATTTTCCCCTAAAAAATCTAAATCGACGATGTTCTCCGGAAAACACGGTGTTAAATAAGAAGTTAATGCATAAGTTATTTTCATCATTTTGTATCAAATATATAGAAAAAAATCTTCAAGTGATGTAGCTAGTGACAAAACTTTTGTAACAAATGCAACAAAAATATATGGCATGTTTTCCTTTAGTTTTATTTAGAAATAGGGGAGAGACGAAGTTTTGTACCTCAGAGAGGGACGGGGCGTAATGCTTGACTTAAAATCGTTAAACTTTGGTAATCTACTTTTGTCATTTTAAACATGTTACTGTGTAAACATACTCTTGTAGTTCTACAACAGGAGACACGTTTCTTAACCTCTATTTCATGTATTTGAGTTTTACATTTCATTTGTATATGTCAGATCTAAAAGTGTGCAAACTTGCATATGTTTTATATATTCATGTTTTCCATGTTAGATAAGTTGTTACGATGTATATGCAAACTTGTTATATATAAAGGCGGGAACATTCAATTAAAAGATTGGATTAAGAGACATATTATGTACTATGCACGGGTACAATAAAAATGTTAGGCATACAAGTTCGCATTTTCAAAAGTAATTTTTAAAAGGAACACTTAACATGTCTGGAATTTTGGCAACGACTGTCCTCCATACATATACGTTTATAAAACAATTAGACATTTCAGAGTATAAATTAGAAAAAATATTTTGTTTTTTAAACTTACATAATTTTTTTTCGAAAGATATAATAATATATTGTACTCACCCTCCATAACTGAAAGATATAAATAAGAATGATAAAAGTGTAACAAAGTAACAGTGAATGAATCGTTATAATATTTATGTTCTATTGCTTAAAGAATTTAATAAAATTGAAAAGTAATTGATGATAAAATATATGAGATCTTAAATCTATTTGTAAGGACAAAATCAAACAATAAATCGAGTAGTTCAATCGAGTAGTTCAATCAACATATGCTTAAAACTGTTAGAGTACATTAAGTATATTAAAAAAGTATTTATTTATACTGAAAATACCTTATTAAAGATTGCACACTTGTGCTACGGATAAGTACTTTTTTTTCATTTGGGAAGGAAATATCGGTGGCCGCTTTAAAATCCTATTTTTTCAAAAAACGAGGGACGGTCAGAAAATATCCGGACTTTTCATGCTCCTCTCTTTCCACGTGCAGCTTTATACACACATTCTATATATTGTTGAAAACTACATTCATTCGCCAATAACGTTGTCAGTTTATTTCAATGATACTTGTGTATACCTAGTATTTTGCCCTCTGATATATGAGAGGTGTTTCGTCTATCATGACTCTTTCATAGAGGAACAACGCTCTGTAATAACTTTTCTAGTTGCAGAAGTGTCAACTGTCACTGTCATTATCATACTTACCTTGGGATGCACAGGTTAACAAATATAATTTTATTTAATATGTTAATGCAATTAATGTAAAAACTTATTTGTTTTGTGTTGTCTATTACTGTAACAATATAATTCTATGTTTGTGTCTGTTGATTTAGACATAATAAATTACGGAAAAATCACCTGATTTGTCAAAAGGTGATTTAAACTATTGTTGATTTGAACTTAGTATATTGTGCTAATGGGAAATTTATGACAGAGGTATAATGATATATAACAGATAATATTTTGTGATAATTCATAAAATATAATGTTCAGTATAACTATGCTTTATTAAATCAGTAAAAGAAATAACGTTCAGCGCTACAACTTCCATAATCAACAATTCTATAAAATTGTACATAATATTTTTTTATATGTTATTAATGAGAGCTGTAGCATATCAAGTTAAATGAGTTTCATGTGTTATATAAAATATCAACATCAGAAAACGTACACAAAACAGTAATTACATTGTTGTTGCTTTATTAAGTTGTATTATCCCAACAACTTAAGTTGTATTAAGGTTTTAGAATAACACTCATGTGTAACTAGGAGCATCCTCAATAATAAAATATAACTGCTTTGAGAAAGTACTTTTAACTTACTTCTTTTCTATTTATATTTAATTCCATTAAATTTTAATTGATAGTCACGATTTATACCAGTGTAATGTAATTACAACTTATACAAATGACACCACATTTATGTCTGTGGTTTGTTTTTAAGTACATTCAAGTACATTAGATAATTTATATGTATTGTACACGAGTAAATAACAAAACATGTTAATTGAAAAAGAAAAAGAAAAAAAAAGATGAAGCAATATCTTAGACTATTAATGTTATATAAAAATAAATAATAAAAAGCGGTCTGCGAATGCAGAAAATCAGGTGTAATTAATAAGTTAAACGCTATTTATCACATGAAGTGTATATTCACATGCATATGAAATAAATGTAAAAAGGTGCATATCCTTTCGAGAGGATCCAAAATAATCATCAAACATAAACAGTTTTTAGATTATAAAAACAAGAGGGCCATGATGGCCCAAAGTCGCTCACCTGTATATAGGCCCCCGGAGCGGGGCCAGTTTTAAACCCCAGAACTTTTATTTGAACAAACTTGGTTGACACCCATTAGAAGATGTTTCATGCTAAACATGTAAGGTCTAGCTTATTGGGTTTTTTAAAAGAAAATTTTTAATATATATATATATATTTCATATATACACACACACACCAAAAAATGCAATATATATATATATATATATATATATATATATATATATATATATATATATATATATATATATATATATATATATACATATATATACATATTTATATATATAATATGTATATATATAATATATATATATGTATGTATATATATATATAATATGTTTATATCTAAAAAAGACAGGTCAAGCTAATGAATGACCCCCAGGGCGGGCCCAATTTTGACCCCAGGGCTCTTATTTGAACGAACATGGTAGACATCCATTAGAACATGTTTCTTGCTAAATATCTAAGCTCTAGCTTTTTGCATTCTTTAAAAGAATTTTTTTTAAGTTTTTACTATATGCATATAGGGAAAATCAATGACCCCCTGGGGCGGGGCCAATTTTGACCCCAGGGCTTTTATTTGAACAAATTTGGTAGACACCCATTAGAAGATGTTTCATGCTAAATATCTAAGCTCTAGCTCTTTGGGTTCTTTAAAAGAAGATTTTTTTTAAGTTTTTACTATATACATATAGGGAAAATCAATGACCTCCAGGGCGGGGCTGATTTTAATTTTAAGAACAAAATTTGAACAACTTTGGTTTTGGACCTATAGATGATACCATAGACCAAATATCAAAGCTCTAGGCCATTTACTTTGGGCCAGAAGATTTTTCAAGTTTTCACTATATGTATATAATGAAAATCAATAACCCCCCGAGGGCGGGGTCAATTTTGACCCGAGGGCCATTATTTGAACAATCTTGAAAGAGGTCTACCACACAATCTTTCATGCCAAATATCTTACCTGTAGCCTTTGCCAATTCAGAGAAGAAGATTTTTTTATGTTTTACTATATACATATTAGAAAAACCTATGACCCCCCGGGGCGGGGCCAATTTTGACACTAGGGACAAAATTTGTACAACTTTGGTATTGGACCTTCAGATGATACCATAGACCAAATATCAAAGCTTTAGGCCATTTACTTTCAGACCAGAAGAATTTTCAAGTTTTCACTATATGTATGTAATGAAAATCAATGACCCCCCGGGCGGGACCAATTTTGACCCTAGGGCCATTATTTGAACAATCTTGATAGAGGTCTACTACACAATGTTTCATGCCAAATATCTAATATGTAGCCTTTGCCAAATCAAAGAAGAAGATTTTTTAGATTTTACTATATACGTATAAGGAAAAACCTATGACCCCCCCGGGGCGGGGCCAATTTCGACACTAGGGACAAAATTTGAACAACTTTGGTAGAGGACCCATAGATGATACCATATACCAAAAATCAAAGCTCTAGGCCATTTAGTTTCAGACCAGAAGATTTTTCAAGTTTTCACTATATGTATGTAATGAAAATCAATGACCCCCCAGGGCGGGGCCAATTTTGACCCAAGGGCCATTATTTGAACAATCTTGATAGAGGTCTACTACACAATGTTTCATGCCAAATATCTAATCTGTAGCCTTTGCCAAATCAGAGAAGAAGTTTTTTTTAGATTTACCTATAGACATATAAGGAAAAACCTATGACCCCCGGGGCGGGGCCAATTTTGACACTAGGGACAAAATTTGAACAACTTTGGTAGAGGACCCATAGATGATACCATATACCAAAAATCAAAGCTCTGGCCCATGTACTTTCAGACAAGACGATTTTTTAATTTTGTGTTTTTTGAAATCTTTTTCTGGCCCTGTGACCTACATATGCAACAGACCGGAACCATTTGAACAACTTTGAAAGGGGACCACCCAAGGATCATTTCTATAAAGTTTGGTTGATGTGCAGTCATTGGTTTCAGAGGAGATGTTGTTTATGTTAAAAGTTGACGACGCACGACGCACGGCGCACGACACACGACGCACGACGCACGACGACGGACGACGGACACAGGGCGATCACAATAGCTCAGCCTGAGCATTGCTCAGGTGAGCTAAAAATGATGATAACAACAGTATTATTGTCATTACAAAATAAACACAAATAGCAACCTATAAAATCTTCACATTACATGTTATTGATAAGTGAACTCATTGTAAAAAAAAACGATATTCGTATACGTGAAAGTAAATCATTTTCTCTTGAGTTGATTTCTTCCTATTCATAGACATGTACGGTGATTTTGAATTACTTATACTTGTGCATGGGATACCAAAAAAAAAAGCATTCGAAAAAAAATAAAATTACAAATTCAGTTTCTCTTGAAGAGTCGAGCATCATTAATTTTAATTCTTTCAATGTATTTTATACAATACATTGATTGACTGCTACTAAAATGTGATGTTTATCTGTTATTCGTTATCATGTTTACATAATTGTTGCATATTGTTATACCAATACTTCATATTTTCTATCATGTAAATATATATAACGTGATTTGTTTTCTAGTGTCACACTCATAACTTTTATATTATGTTTGGCTGTAAGACTTTTACCTCGTTTAACAAATTCTCTTAAGAAATACAAACACCGCCTTAATTGAGTAATACTACAATTTGCTAGTGTTGCACTATTTATTGGTCCTTTAATTAAATTACTTTCTTCGAACATAAAGTAAAATGTAATTCGTGTCATTTACATTCTCCTTACAATGTTTTTGTAGTATCTAATCTCAATGACTTTTTGTTGACAACTTAGGCTTTGATGGCGTCCTTTATCTAAAAGATAAATGTACCCACAAACTAAAAGAATAATGACGAGCTTGTACATTTTGCATAGATCTAACAGTAAAGCGTTTAGATAAAACGAATGGTGTTAATTGAAAAAATGAATAGAATACATCGACACTACCTTTTCCGTACGTAGAATAGAAATACTATTTTCAGAGCGGTGTCGACATCTGTCATTAAGATATTCTTATTTTTTGAGCACTATATAAATTGTACGTTGCTCGTCGTCCTAAATCATGTAATGTATTGTTCTCGAGATATATAGTGCCCAAACAGATCAAGTGATAGTGCGAATAAATGAAACTGACATTATTTGAATCAATTGTATATCTGTGTTTTGATGTTTGGATCTTTTGATTTAAATATCAATTTCTTTTATTTAGAGCTTTTTTACATAACACACTTTGTTCTATGACGATTATATATCAATTTACAAGTTTAAATACACTATTTCAAGATCTAACATGGCCATAAACTATTGCTTTTTTAAAAATGTTCTGGTTACATTTGCCTCTTGTAAAAATCGTTGAACATTATTAAGCCAGCATAGCGACATTAAAACGTATGGATTTATTATTCCTAAGTCGTACCACAACTTTCATGACGAAGGTTTTTTTTTAAAAAAGAACATAGCCACAGTAGTATAGTATCAAGAGGACAACCAAAAATAAAATATGTTATTTACTTAAAACAGCATGCCAACAAATACATGCTAATTTTCATAAAAATTTTGAAAAAGCATTTAAAAGTAAGTTATTGTGAATTGATAAAAACAAATATTTACACGTTGTAAACTTTCATTACAATCCACGATGCGGTGCTAATAACGCAGAAGAAATATTGTGATAAATACAGCTAAACTTCTCATTAAATGCAAAAAAGACTCTTAGTACTCGAATCTTTATTTATTTTATTTTTTTCTTCAAATCTTATGCTCATCTGGAGTCATGCAGCTCTAAAGTCTATCAGATGCATATATAAGTTATTTTTATTTTAAATGATAAAACCGGAACTATGTATTGTAAGCCTTCCATTTATGAAGCGGTTAGAATAAACAATCTTTATAAATAATAAACTTGTTTTAACTATTAACTAAGTATTTTATGTATAAATGACACGCCTTTAAAAACATAACATTGCGGGACATTATTGTCAGCATAGCGACAGTAAACGGTCTCGGAAGTGATATACCTTTATTGATATAATACTCTTTTACACATACAATATAAAATCGTTACTTCTTGTTATTAAGAAATGCTAACTGTGTCGATATCTGATTTAAAATGTAACTTCGAATCGATTCAATTCTATACGCATTGAATTCAGTTTGATACAATTAAAGGCCTACTGTTTTATGAGATGAGAACCGGATGTATGATAACTGACGTACTAATGACTAAAGCATTGTACAATGACACTTTTAAAACAAGTAATTTATCGGATAAATCAATGAAATCGGTTAGTTATTGTTTAAAACGGTTTATATATGTTGAATTAAAGCTATAGTTCTATGATGGACATGAAAACAATGTAAATATTGTTTACTTTTTCAATAAATTTGTTTACTTCATGTTTGAACATTTATTCTGCACAAGGGCTACGGACGTCGAGATCGTCGTCCTTTTCCGAGTTAAATTATGATTATGTCGATGGTTGTGGTTCAAACATGTAACTAACGCTGGTCCACAAATGGATCACCATCAGCGACTTTTTTGATTATGTTAACCCACAATATGTACGTAGATGCAAATAATGTTACAAGAATCACTGCAAAATAGGGTTATAATAATCTATATGTTACATAGGGATATATGTACGTTGCTTGCGGTTTTAGGTCTCATCTGTATAACAGGTAGCAACTCATGCATGTGAGAGTCTGGACTTTGTAAGGGTTATTGTACAGTTACGCGTACATTATGAAAAAAAAAACACACTAACTTCGTTCTACATTATCAAATATTAAAATCGTTACGTTAACCAATGACCTTACACGAGAAGTATTTTTTCTTGACATACAAAATATATAATCAAGTTAAAGTAATGTCCGGGTGAATTTACAGCGATGGAAACGTTAGAATAAAAAAATGACATATTTTAATTTACTTTATTATAATAGCACACTTTTGTTTCATGTGCAAACAAGTTTAGATAATGATGTCGTATACTGAAATACGAAAAATGTGACTGAAATGAAAATTATATATGCCTCGTATGAAAACTCTCAAGAAATGTGTTTGTATATATAAGTATATATAAGAAATTAGGAACAAAATGTTATGACATCAGTGAGAAACAAGTTTTACAAATAAAACCTAGTCTCAAAGTATCTCTTGATGAATGTGTTATGATACTGTGCATAAATGAACTTAGAGTATCTCCTATTTCACCAGCCTTTTGTTTGCAAATTGTTAATTATTTCATAGTTGAAGTGGACGTAACATTTAATAGTATCACACTTCCAAATAAATTGGCGTTATATTTGATACGATTTATAATTAAAATAAAGATAAAAAAATGATAAAGAGTGTTGTCCTTTTTTAGCGTCAGCCGAGCGATAATCAGATATATTGATCACTATATCTGACAGAAATTGCAACAAACACAATAAGTCAATAGACAGAATGTGGTAACGCATTCAAAGATGACTTTAAATGTGTTTGAATTTCACAGGATTATCAGCACATAATTACAGTTGAAATCTTCTGATCCATATGCTTTCTTTCAAGTGTTGATATTATTGGTAAAACGAAACTTTCTGTTAGACTTATTAAGACTTTTAAATTTTCCAGCATATCATTTTAATGTTAAACATAACATAAAATATCGTGTTTAGATTATGACTTATTTACGATTTATTCTTAAACACTCATATCACGATTGATATTTGCTATTGATTGTAAATATTAACTTATTTGTTGAGTGTTTTCTTTTCAATGAATCGTATCCTTCATCTTTTAATAAAGCGACATGAAGATTTATATATACTTTATCTGAATTAAGGTAATTTATAACACGTTTCTATTGAAATGTTTCCCTAAATTTAATTACTGTTAACATTGTTGCCCCGATCATCTGATATATTATTTTATTATTCGTGTGGCTACATATTATGAGCGACACTACTTGTTTAATAATGTTGGGACAACCTAAGTAAGTGCTAGTTAGCGTGAGAGACGTCATACAGCTAAAGAAGGTATAAAAAAACGGAGAAAAAGAAATGCATTACCGCATCAAATTATAGAGCACTCACTGATGTTTTTTGTTTTAATAGGTGCATCACGAGGCACGGTGTTTACATATGTGGTTGAAATAATCAAGTTAAAAATATCAATTGACATGGTACTCGCACGGGAAAAGTATGTTAGATTTTGTATACGAAAAAAAGAGTAGCTAAATGCGTATTTTCCGAGCCAGAGTTCCATTTTTATGTAATAATCGCGCTTTTATTTGTGGCATTACAACTGCAGAAACAATCGGACTTTAAATCTTGCGCTTTGAAAGCATCTATGTGTCCGATATTTACGAAAGAAGATAGGTTGACTATTTTGTACTTATTACTAAAATATTGATGAAATAAAATGCGTATAATTTTGTTTTGCTTATTTTAACAATGAAAAAAAAACCAAATCTTGCAGAGTATCATATGTTTCGTATTTTCACTCATGTCTTGCAGTGCTATTTTGTTCAGAATCCAGCCAATACACATACTTCAATGGTAAGTCTTTTGGATCGAAATGTCAAAAAAGGTATGTGATAAATATAATATAACAGAAAGGCAAGTTTATTTTTTATAAAAAAAACAAACAAAAAACAACAAAGTTCTGCTACTTAGCTCTTAATTGGACTAACGTATACGAACGGGATACACACGTTTAATAAATAACTTATTTCAATTTGATCGAAATCAATTTGAAAACTGGTTTTGCAAAGTTTGAAACATTTTGTCGCATGTTTTTAGTAATCGATTAAGAAACGGTACTTTCAATATAATAATATTAAAATTGAATAATGTTTAATGTCACACTGTTCTGACATATCATACCGGCGTATTGATAATGTCACTTTAAACACGGGATTGCATTTAGTATGCTAAAAAATACATACTAAATATTCTGTTTAAATCTTAATTATAAAGCAAATCATTAGAAACGAGCAACGCTAAAAATACTAAATACTTACAGAACAACATCGCACGTGATTCGATCGCCGACTTTCCATGCATCACCAGATTTTTTATCGGATTTGCTTTCTGTATACACCCTTAAAATAAATTATAATTGACATATTTAAATAAACAAATATGGTATTTATAGTCCTGTTAATCAATTTCGTAGAAATGAAAACACAGCTATCTAAGACTCTTAACTCTAAGCAATGCTTAATGGGAGGAAGGTTTTTGTCCATAATATTTTACATTGTTACTGGATTAAAATACATTGTTGTTAGTAGTTAGTTCACAGTTATATTTTTTGTCAATTAAGCCCATGATTGTGTGTGTTAATAAGAGGATTATCTAGTTTATAAACAAATAACTTTATGCATAGTGAATACAATTGTGACAAACTACAATCAGATTATGTTAATACTTTGATCATGACTGAACATTAATTGAAATCCAAGTAAAAGTTATATGTATGCGAATAGAGTTTCAACAATTTTGTAATAACTGTGATATTCGTTTTTGCTCAATTACATACCGTGTAATACATACATACATTTGACCGTGGATAAATATTCTATTAATTTCACGGGTTGTGTATGCTTTTGTTATTACCGATACCATAACATAATTTACATGGTTTTGATAAATAAAACCAGTTTGACACGATAGGCATACTGTGGCGTTAAAATTACATATCTAAAGAAAACACATCCTTAATGAAGACATTAACATCGTATGACACCTACTGAAAATGCAACAAACATACACAATGCAAGCGCCTGGTGTAAAATAATCTAGCACGCGAACATTCTTTCCATCTTTATGAGTGGATATTAAAGTAAAACGTTACGTGTATGCAATATTTATCTTGAATTCCATTGAGGTCCAAAAACCTAGAGACATGATATCCACTATTCTTTCAAGGATCAGTTTGGACACTTTATACAGAAAGATAAGGATCAGTTTGGGCACTTTATACAGAAAGATATGCAAAACAATTTAGGAATATTTTCAGAAATAAATTGGAAATCGTATTTCTTAGGAAGATTAAGCTCGATTTGAGTTAGAAGCGTTGCAACGCATTTCGGTTAGGGCCATTTTTATAATACGAATTATTATTCTGGAAAACTGAGCTACAATTTTGCACATAAGTCATTGCTCTAAACATACATCAAAGAAAAACCTTATTTTCGACCAACCATGTCATATTTGAATTCCTTTAGTATCACTTATCATTTTAAGGCTCCCGTTTATAAAATTGCAAACGCATAGTTTCTTTCTCATGTTACAGCCTTGTAATCCGTTATCTATATGCAAATTTATGCAATTCACAATTAACATGGTACAGTATGCCATTAATATACTATATTAAACGTTTTACTGAGATATCCATCGACAAATTAAATACGAAACTGTTTTTAAACGATGGTTTAATACCTTAAAACAAAATGCACAATCAAAATCATGTTCATTTTGCATTGTTTAAGTAGAAAAATAATGCAATTCGATAATTTTAAATATATCGTACTGATATTTGACGGCATTTGACGGCTATAAGATGGATTAAAATATGCTGTTAAACTAGCGTAAACTTAAGAAAAGTGATATACTCAAACACAAATGTGGTCGTATTGTTCATTTGTATGAGCATATCAGACACTTATCTTGTTTTATTTCAGCCAATAATTGTCGGGAAAAATGTTTAAGATAACAAATAAAATTCATATAAACTATATGCATGTATGAAATATCAACATTGTGTTATACATATTAAGCCAAAGGACTTAAGATTTATTTTCTACATGAAATAACTATAGACCCGGACTAAATCTTTTCTGATTTTGATTTACATATGTTTTAATTTTAAAAGAGGTTTTGCCCGGTTGTTCCTTCTTGAGCCTACGTTCCTGCAGTTAAATTGTACTACAATTTTCCTTTTGTAGTGAAATTCATTTTGAATGAATATTTAGCGTGTAAATTGTATTCAATTGTTGTCGCTTTCTAATTGTTATCAATTTTCAAAAATAAAGATTAAATCTTTACTATTCTAATGTAATCTTACGATCATCAATTCGTGATATTTATTTTACCACTGCCAGTTCAATAAAATTGAATCATAATATTTTTAGTAAAATGATACATTTTTACTCCTATTTAGAATGCTGATAAAATATCATTATGGTTACAAGTAACAAAGAAAATGAACGTAATTATGAATTAGTTTATCTACAGAGTGAAAAATAAAACGCTTCTATTTATTATTTTAATTGCCGATGTTCGTTATGATTATCATTTATAATTCATCAAACCAGTAAACTTGTATATTGTCTTTACAAAGATTTGTACCTTATTACGTGTAAAATCTTGTATACAGTCTTACAAAGATTTGAAATAGAAAACTTGCATTTAGTTTAAAGACAGATTTGATTGTTATTCATATTGAGAACTGAATTAACATATTTTTTATTACAGTTAAAATGTTGAAGATGACATTGAATGTCCTTTCATCATAGGGTATACGAAGGATAATCCAAAATAACGTTAACTTGTTGACTACACACGGGCGGTCTAAATTGTGTAAACCATACATTAAAAAACAACAACAACAAAAAAACAACAGCAGAGCATTCAAATAATAAAACAAGATAGACATATAATAAATTGAGTACAAAAAGAAAGCGCCCGTACGATTCTATAACAATAGTAACACAAATGCGTCACATGCAGATTTTGCAAAACTTGTTTAGAAACATACATCACAATTCAAGAACAAAATGGGAGAAACACAAAATGAAGCAATATCAGTTTAGTCTACTGATACTTTTACATGAAAGTTTGACGTTATATGAATTGTGCGATTTAATAACAATAATTATCATAGTGTGGTGTTACCATTGTTCCTAGTTTGGGAATGTTGTTAACAGACGGACGGGAAATCCGTAAAAGGTTTAGTCCTGTCATTATAATGTACAAATATCACAATTCACTGTAAAGATCATTGATAAAATTAAATTGTAATATACAGTGAAAAAATAAACTAACCGGTTTTCTGACGGTAAGGGGCAGCCGAGGCCGTGTAAGAAAGACAGAATAGGACGTGACAAAAGTTGACAATCAAAGAACTGACTGAGCGTTCAGACTTCATATATCGGATATTGAAGTATGCTTTATCGATAAATTCGAATATGCCTCCAATAACTAAATATTAAATTATTATGCAAACCTACATAAAGAGTGTACAGTGTGTTGAAAACATTAATTGTGGTTTTCCTTTAATTGAAATTTAAATTAGTGCACACTTTGAAACGTTTTATATAAACAAAATGTCCATACTATCTATATAAGCAATGCTATGCGTACAGTATATATCAATTAGTGCGTATTCTCCTGACTGGTTCTGGTTTATTTTGCCTTGTATTCATCCATTAAAAAAACAGAACAAATAATCAGAAATGCGGTTCTGATCCCTTTAGAAATTATGTGAAGTAATTGTAAGGGTGTTGCATTGTATGACCAGCAAAGGTTTACAGTCATTTTCCAACAAATGATCATTGCAATGAAAATAAGTCAAATAAATTCAAATAAAAATGAACGGATGGTAGTCTGGTTCACAAGTCGCCTTTTTATTGAAAGGCGCCTAAAGCAACTACGCAAAATACGTTATGAAATGAGCGACGACGTGTTCCGGCTAGCATTGACCATCTTTTAATTGTTAGTATTTTTTCAATGACTTGTTATTTTTCTCAAATATTTTGTAAGAATTTGCTTGACGTAATTACATTAGTGATGACATTATCTTGTATACGATATGTTGAACCATATATCATTCACAACACAAGTTAACATTATTATTGATCACCTCTCGTATGATATGATGTCGCCGAATTAGTTTTTACTTTTTTCAGAATGATCCGGTGAGATTCATGACTTAAAGACAAAAGACAACTGTTACGTTTACGGTACTGATGAAAATAATTACACATTCATTTAAAATGTGTTTATCTTGTTTACGATGGGTGGACATGTACTTCCTAAATTCGGAACAAAAATGCACTGGAAGGTCTTAAATTACAAAAAAAATATTTCAAAATTAAGTATTCGATGCAGAAGGAAAACTTACATTTTAAACGTATGTGTTAACTAAATTGCAATTGTAGAACACAATTCGAATATAATACTACAGAAAAAAATGCTTATACTAGAGAAATACTGTCCAAATAGTGTAAAATAGTGTAAAAGTCTCAAACATTAATTGAAATAATAAAAAAGATTAAGTTAAACAGTCATAACATACATATAATAAGAATACGGTTTTAAAATTTCTTGGAAACGAAAACTCTCCGTTTACTTAAAACTTGCAAAACGTTCGTTCGTTACGTAAACGGAGGCTCTGGAACATGATATTTGTAGAACTATAATTGTTATTTATTGTCAACAGTAATTTTTATTCTAAATCATAATAACTGATTGAATCTTTTACTACATATGATGAATAATTATTGAATACAAGCACTAAATGCATATTCATATTTGAGGAAAATTACCGAGTGATGGGAAGAATAGTTTTGTTTTTACATGTAGAGAAACTAGTGTATGTAACTAGGATACATCTCATGTGACACATTCAAACCTTAGTCTGCTAAAGGCTTATGCTTAAACAAAACTGACACCTTATACTTTAAAATGGTCAAGAACCAAGCAAATGACACTTTTTCCAGCTAAGGTTAACTATGTCGTGCTGAATAATGTTAATTTTGTCCATATATTGCATTTTAATAATATTTTCTAAAAGGTTAATGATATGATAAAAAATTAAAAGAAACGAGTTATTTCTTTTTTATTATTATAACCTTTTTCTAAATCAATTGATGTTTATAAATTCATATTACTTTTTTCTTTCAATCATACAAACATCAGTAAGACAGAACAAAATAATACAAATTTAGACAAAACAGTTGTCGATACATACTTGCCGTCTGAATGGTATCCGAAGGAATATTTGCCTACGCCCGGTAGAAGATTGTCAGGATAGTTATCTGGCACTACACCAATAGCTAGAATATAATATATACTACATGTTCTATTTTTTAGTTTATTCAACCTATATGTACGTGATTGAAATAAAACAACAAACGTTTCCAACTCAAATTGAAAGTGTTAATAAAAACTATTCTAACTTTTCATTTATGGTGCTAAATTTCCATACAATAAGAACAAGTCATGAACAATAATTTAAATTAAACAAAAACGTGCTAGACATAGCATTGCAAGAAAGAAAAGCACGTTATATAAAATATGCTACAGTAATGTTAATATTTTTGAACACCATATACATTAATAGTATAGATGCCGTTCTATTAAAATCATAATGATGCAATCATTGATTGGTACCAGCAATACTGGAATTACTTATCAAATATCTACAAACTGACTTTACAAGCCAGTTGAATATTTACACAATAAGTATATTATTTTTACCTAACGACCCGCTTTTACCCATGCTTAATATCTCAATTTCAAAGAATGATCCCGCACGCACATTCTCCTTGAACACATACAATCCAATAGCATTACTTCCGTATGCGGCATAACTGTAAAAAATAAATGTGAAGACGTATTATTATACTGCATACATTTGTTACAAATCATAAGGAAAGAATTGTAACAGTTAATAATTCTGAATGCATTTGAACTGTTGTGACTTTTGTGTGTTTAACCATGTTTCTTTCGCTGGTATATCAAATATCGTTTCATTTTAGTAATTATTATTATTTGATGAAAATTCCACGTTAGTAATTTTAAAAGTTTATTTAAAGTGCTGATGATTATCTTGTTATAATAATATTCACGATGGTTTCTCTAAATTTGTAGTGGAAACCTGAAAATAGTGTTTTGAAGCAATACCCTATGTCTATATTATTCACATACATGTTTAATAAGAAACCTTTAAACTCGGTATTGCTATATTCCTTTTAAGAGCTGATATAATAAGCAAGCGGATACCATATGCATGTTCATACCCCCTTTTAACTTAATTTTATACAATCATGTGAAAGTTCTAAATCACAACATTAATAGGTGTGTCAGATTTTAATATTGTTTTATGTATTATAAAGGCATTTAAGCGTTATTTGTATTTGCATATCAAGAGTACCGTGAAAGATATATAAAATTGAATTAAGAAAAAGTCATCATTTACATTGAAGTTGTAAATATACCTGAGACATTCGCCATCTATTTTTAGATTTCTGCAAAATAGTTTCCTGTCATGTAATGGCTGTAAATGAAACACATAATTAATTGATTAACGACAATTTCATAAACAACGGTTAAATCTGTTTCAATTTTTATTTTGCAAAATCTACAAGCAAAAAGTACATGTTGTATTATTTAGTAAAACATATTTTATGTTTTAGCGTGATCTAAAATAAGCAAAACTGAAGTTAAATATACATTGATTTGAATTGAACCTTCCCGTAACCCTCTACCGCTCATTTGGTGTCTATAAGTACCCAGAGCCGTGTACATATGATGTCGTTATACGTTAGATGCAGAGATAATCTGCCCTTTTTTGTTTCAAAACTGGTTTGGAGGACGATTGTTACGACAATACGTGATTTGTTATCATCGAAAGTTGCAAGCGTTTTAAACACCCCAGCATTTTTTCAATTATTTTAAAATGGGTGGTTGTTTGAACATATTAACTTTTTTCAAGTCTTTACATAAGAAGAGTTCTGGTTAAAGAAAAGAACAATACTTTTCATTTTCATCATTTTTCTTTCTTCTTAGATTTTTTCATCTATTGATCACATGACTTTTTTGTTTTTTTACAAACCATACGAATTACTTTAGTTTTGAAGCTGACTAGTTGCATTTGAAATGTATACCTTATTTAATTAATTGATAAATCGAATGAATAAAATAAAAAAATAAATCAATTTTTAAATTATTGATGAATTCGTTTAATTAATAAATGTAGGATATCACTTATAATCGTTTATAAATGTTGACTGAATCGTACCATAAATTAACGTATAGTTATCTGAGATATATATTAACAATGATGCCAATTTGTATGCATACACTCTTTAAATATGGTCCATTTAGTTATCTAGCATTTATCTAAACAAGCAAACAAAAGGTTTAACAACTATATGCCAAAATCAAGACAATTCTGTCTGAACAAAATAATCGTAATTTATGATTTTATTTTGCTACCACGGAGACACAAAACATCGCAAATAATCAAACTTTCATACTTAATTGGTCATTTTATTATACAATAATCCAAACACTAGTTTATTTGACATATGTATATCCTAAGGAAACATTCGTTCGGCTGAAACAGTCCAGATAAATCGTTTTCGAAGAGGTGCATTGGGGTTCTAACTAGGTAAACTGGCATTAACTTTCATTTTATCTAAATGCATTTTGGAATCTATAAGCATTATTTTAAAATTAAGGGTATTTAACGGACATTCATACAATTGTATAATGACACTTTTAATTTACCGAAAGGCATTCTAATAATTGCTGGATTTATAAATGATTCTATATTTTAATTTGACAATCAAAACTGTTTTTATGATCGGGGCCTTGTTAGTACGAAAACTACAATAACACTAACTTATTATACCTAATGCCAAAATCGCCAAAAGAATATTTCAAACAACGACACATGAAAATAATTGATATAACTTTATTTATTTACCACAAAATCAAAAGGTTGTTGTCATTTATTACTTCATTGCCGTAAAAATGTGTAATTATACAGTAATTACAAGGAAAAATCTTTAGATGACACTTAATTTCATAGAGCATATTTCTGAAGAAAAAAATCATTTAAGATATTAAATAACTCACTTGAAGCTTTTGGTGCGCTACTGCCCTCGTCGTGTCTTCTCTTTCACACGCCACTGCCAATTCTTTCTCTATTACAATTACACGTTTCAAGATTAGTTAAATTTTCTTCTAGACATGTGTAAACAGTTGTATGATAATATCTTACATCGAGACGATTGAAGAACTTAAATGCTAGTAATGAAATCTGAATATGTTTGTTATGAAACTTCATTGATATGATCACCCGTGTGAGTTGAATATAATATAAAGAAAGTGAATGGTATTGAGAAATAATATCACTTACCAGTCTGTTTGGTTCTTCTTTCACTCTGTGCATGCTATATAATAAATAAAGACGCTATGTAAACGCATAATTGCCAATATTTATCATCTTATTAGATTGACTTCTTTAAATTTGAAAAGAAAACGCGACAGTTGTATTTACAGCTTTTTCAAGACAAATTCTTACCAAATACCAAGAACAACAAAAAACGTCTTATCATGATGACAAAGATTATGAATGTATCCAAGAAAAGTTCTAGTATAAGAACTAATATAACATAAACAAGTTCATGATTATACAGCTTTAGATATTAACAACCTTTTTAAATAGTTGTGAAATTATCAAATAATTATGAATAAATAAATAAATAAATAAGTAAATAATTATTCTAGTTATTTACTTTTCAATGGTTACAATGCTAAAAACATTCAGGTTTTGCATGAAATACTCTGTTTGTCTAACAACAGTTTTGTGCTCACTTTCATGTGCTCTGTACAAAGACTTATATGTAATTGTATCGGCTAATACAGTTTTGGGAATTGTGTTAAATTGTTTAATTACTACTTTGTGTGCCATTTCTCTAAGATGATAACATTCTTACCTTAGTCCGTAATTACTTCACTATACAACTTGTGGTCAATAAGCCTGTAAGAAAGTTTTTTGTTTTGCACTTTAGATTTTTTTATAATTATCTTTCTCGCTTATGTTCTTTTTGTTCGGATTGCAAGTTTAAACGTTCATTTGTAACCACTTGAACATCTCAAAATAACTATAATGAGTTTTTTAAATGAAAATTCTTATATCGACTTGCCTGAGGTAAAGGATCTTGAACTTGAGGTAAAGGATCTTGAACTTGTCTATTATCAGCCGGATTAGTTTGCCTGAATTCATCTTGATGTTGTTGAACTAAAAAGTATAAATGTTTCATATACACACTGAAGTAACTGATATCTTGTTGTTGTCTAAAAGTGTATATTAAACTCAATTGAGTATGCATGCATAATGACCTTTATGAAATGACATTACCTGATCAACGAGTGCCAAAAAAAAAACACACACACACACGCCCTTTTCATCAAACTCAACTAAAATAGAACTGGATTCCGTTAAAACGTTACTACAGATGTATTGAAATACGTAGCATTGACGACACAAGCAACGCAGTTTTAAGCATGCTCCTCTTGTTTAGATATTATTCATCATAAAATGACAATGTGTAAAAAAAATATAGAAGTAATAATGATAATAATAAAATTAAACTTACTATTTTCTGACAGTTCAATGAGCGACCCAATCACATTGCTTTCTTTAATTGATTCAGCAAGTTTTTCGTCACGCTTGAATTTATACTGAGTCACGATATTTTTCTTTTTTACAATATCAACATTTCTCTTCGTCTTTTTCAAATACGACTTTACTTGCAGAGAAGCTACGAAAAACTTGTTCGGCTGATTAATTTTTGATTCTAGCATATTATTTTGACGTGACAATTCTGCTATTAAATCGTCGGTCTGCTTCTGTAGATCGTCCATTTTTTTCTTGTCGTTCAACATAACCTCCTTTGCCTGTTTCAGAACGCTACTTTTCATTATTTGTATACGCTCAATCACATGATCTGCAAATGCCTCTACGTCACGAACAAATTGCTCATAGAATTCGGCCATCTGTTGTCTGTTGATCACAAGTAATAAGGCACTATCTTCAGCCTCTTTCTTGCATCCAGTTATGTCTTGTATGATATCTCTAGAATTTTGGCTTGTACTAAAGGCAGCAACTTTGTCCCGAATGAATTCCAACCCGCATCTTTTATGATTTAAAACGCCACATTCTCCACAGCCAACTTGGTCGTGCTTTGGACAATAAAACTTCACAAACTCTCCATCATGCTCTTGGCATGTTTCATACGTATCACCAACCATTACCTTTATCGAACTCGAATCATCGACTGATACTAAGGAATGATTTCTATTACTTTTACGCCCTTTGTGTTTCACAAAACATGAATTGCAAATGTTAACTTCACATTCTACGCAAAATCCATCTGCATAAGTTGTTATATCATAATCTTCACAGAAACTACATGGTTTGATATTTTTGTCTTTCGTCTCTCTTTGACCAGGAACTTCCATAATTTTGTAACAACACCGTACCTTTAAGTCATAAAAATAAAGTAGAATTCATTAGAAGTTAATCTTACAACAACTTGACATATAATGTATCCTTTGTATATCAATTTGTTATCTGTATATACGAACGTACCTTTATGATACATATCATTTATATTTCATGTTTATCATTACTGTAATCAAACTAAGGTAAAATTTATTAATAACCTTGCAATATATTCTTCATTTATGGAAGGAGCTTGAGGAAAATGTTTTTGTAAACCACTGAACCTCATGGTATGATTAAATGCTCAAATGAAGAAACCAGAAATAACTAATAGTTTAAAGAGGACATTTGATTTTAAAATTCGTTTGTCTTTGCTTAAATATGCTAACAAGCTATTTCTACTATTATAATTTAATTGTATAACAAAGAGAAATCTTACCTAGCACTATACAATTATTTGTTAGTCTATTTACTGTGTATATATTCAATTTATAATATAATTATGTGTTGTGATATCTGAGAGAACAAAATACATCATAAATGTATAAATATGAAGCTGCGGAACTGTTTTGATAGTTTCCTATACAATTATGGTATAAAGCTATTGTTTTGACTTATATTTAGTAAAACGGAAAAAATGTGTAAACTGTAACTAATAAGATCATCGCAATGAGAAGGAATTACATATTGAAGGACCTTTGCCCAATATATAGCAATACCTTAAAGCTGGTACCTACTTAAAAAAAAAAACATTTTGGATATTTATATTTGATATTGATGTTGTATTGAAACGCATTAGAAAACATGTATCACAATGTAATTCAATATATGACAAGCCGTTATTCGCAGTGCGGTTTGCATTGAACTACAAGCGTATATTCAATGAATCGACTATATATATGATGCGATATTAATTGAAATTTGACATGTTGACCGTGTCTCACTTGTCAAACATTGTTTTATTATATAAATCTGCCAAGATAAAAAAAAATCACAAAAAGTAAAGGGTTTAAAAAAAACCCACAAAATAATCATATTTTCATTGTAGCATGCGTAAAAACAACAACAAATTACAAAAATTAAACCGTTATAAAGGACACAACTGCAACGTTATCATGCTTTCATTATAGCTTGGGGTAAAAGACGTAAACACGTTGACAACACCCTCCCGAAAGTCAATTAAATTTATACACGTCGGTTCGCTTTTACTTTTAACTGATATATATGTCATTGAAAAAAAACAACATATTTTTATGTGCACGCTTATAATAAACAGTTTACGGATTATGAGACTCATTCTTATTTTAGATTTATTTTTGAAAGTTCAATTCAGCTAGAGAAAATGATATTACACCCGGTGAATATTATATTATAGAATGCTCTGTTCACTATTGTTTGGACCGATGAGATTACAGATTAAAGATATATTTAATATATCATAATATAATCAAATGTAATCTACATAAACATTTAAAACAATCAGTCATGGTAACGATGAAGGAAATCCTTAATTAGTTAGTATACAGTACACCATCCGTAATTTATTTTATTGGAAAAATAAACAACATTGGTGATGAATATTATACAATAATTTTACATGATTGTTAATTATATATTCTTATCAATTGATTCTGCTACTCTATACACCATTGGTATGACTGAAACACTAAATTTTACTTGACTGTCACAGTATCTGCAAACATAGATTTAATACAAGGTATTGTATAAAAATGACTGACGACAGCGGCTTCTGTTTCTTAAACTACCATTATCTTCTCCCCCCTACCGGAAAAAGTCGTTATCTGAAAACAACCATGTAAGTTGTCATTTTTGTGAAATTAAAGCAGCATGGTGAACTAATTCAAAAGCAGTGAAAATGTTTTAGCTAATTCTTTAAATGAAATAAGGAAAATATATATAATTTATCCTTGATTTTTCAAAGCTTGAACATTACAGCTATATTATGTCGTAAATAAAATACTGCAGGTAACTTAATTGTCAAACGACAACTTGCGTTCCCATTTGATCTTGCAATAAATGACCGATAAATATATAAACACGGTTAAATCATAATTTTGTTAATTGAACCGTTTATATATAATAACTATAATTCTACAATGAAGTATCAAATTCATTCAAACGTTGTTGTTAAAGTATCAATGATAAAATAATATTTAGTTATATAAAGTATTGTAATAATTGTTGATACATTCCGGTTTGATAACCCAATTTATATTAACGATTATATTGTTTATAATTGTGCATTCATCATGCAATTTTTGAAACAAACATTTTATAACTTGGAAGTAAATGTAAACAGTCAAGTGGACATAAATACAATTTAATCGATAAAAAACATGATAATGTGTCTGCCAGTTGAAAATAAAACCATCAGTTTATATACACACGTAAAACATATTCAAACTAAGATAACTACGTCAGTTATATTGGTGTAGATCTTAAATAAAACATGAATACAATTTAATCGATAAAAACATGATAATGTGTCTGTCAGTTGAAAATAAAACCATCAGTATATATACATACGTAAAACATATTCAAATTAAGATAACTCCGCAAGTCTTATTGGCCTTGAACTTAAATTTATCATAAAGTAAACACTAATTATAATCGAAATTGAAGTATTTACGAATGTAAGAAATGTTGAAAGTAAAGTATAACCTTAAAATTATTTCGAATAGCTATTTTGTATAACAACTTGTGTGCGTTATCACTTATACATCCGCTAAATACGTTCAATAAAAATCACTGATATACCTCAAGCCTTTAGAACCTATGTTAATAAAATCGATTTTAAACTTAGTTAAACTTTGTGAAAACACTCCACACCAGGTATTTTGACGATATGGTTACCTGAAACCGGTTATTATACAAACACTATTTTCTTCCGGGTTTATTGAAACGTTTTATCCAATAAATGTTAAGTTACCGGTGATTAATAATGCATGTGCATATTTTACGTACACAGTGAACAATTTTAGAATATGAACACAATAGTTCAATGCTCTTTTATGTGGATTAAAAATGTAAATAGCAATGCAAATAAGTCATTGTTATAATGGTATTGATAACCATACCTTAGCGTATGTTCATTACTATGCCTTCACAGAAAGTCCTTATAATATAGAGCTTGATATGAGATGTATATAATAAGAAAGAATTATGATGTTAAACATTATCACCAACTGATGACTTAAAGTGGTCTTGTTGTATTTCTTGCATGTATAAACATGTCTGTGTTCTTTCATTTTTGATTTTATAGATAATAATAATTTATAAAGTATCATCCGAGGTCATTTTTCCTAAATTTTGAATAATGTACTAACCGTCTTTAAAGTATAATAGAACAACCATACTTCAGATAACAGTGAGGTTGGATTGTAAAACATTTTTAAAATCAACTGACTGACACGTCTACAAATTGTCCACATTTTAGATACCTATCAAAGTATCACAAGTCATGTAAGTTGTTATATTACACAATAAAAAGATATAGTACAACTGTCTATAGAATGTAATTACACTTTTATCAATACAAGTATTTTTTTTACACTAAAAACACAATAACCCGTCTAAATAACTATTTAAATTAACAACACACTGGGTCGTTCAATGTTGATATACCTGAAGTTAAAAAATTATGATATTGACTAAAATTATGTTTGGTTTAAGATAATTTTGAAAATATTCTCGGTTGATAGACTATTGTGCTATACAATCATCAAGGCTATATTAAATCAGTATAATGTTTTATATAGATTGCAAAAAGTAAAAAAAAAATAAACAATATCTAAAAATATCAAGTTTAGTTTTTAATAAACATAGCTGGGAGTCCGCTGCCTAAGGTTTATCAACTGATACTGACTATGGTCAAACTAATAAATGATTGCAAAAACATAAGTCTTTGTTTCCTTGAGCAAGAAACTTTACATTCATTGCTCTGTACTGGTTGGTTCCGGGAACAGATTCGAAAGAGTGTCTATAACCTTATAGCTTCCTACACAATTGAACTAAAATTATAACAAAACATACGTCAGCAATTCCTTACCACGCATTATATTGCAAGTCATATCAATGCAAAAATTAGTATAGCATCAATTCATTTATAATCAAAGTAAAAGTTCTTACCTGTCGCTTTATCAGTTTTAATGATATAATGATTTTTCTACGTAACCAATATACATCCACGAGGCACGAGGAATACACAACACTAATATACGTTCAGCCCTTAAAGCGTATAAGTTTAACTTTTTTATTATTTGAAATGGTTCACACATTTAATTTGCACAAATGAAACAATGTTAAACGAAGTTATAATGTTTCCTTCTTGGTTAATAGAAGCTTTTTTAAAATAAAGTCGTGAAATGTCAAATTTGACATGCTCAGATGCATTCATTTGTTTACTTTCCTCGCAATCCGATGTAAAATAGTTTTAAGAATGCAGAAATTAGTGTAACATCAATTCATTTATAATCAAAGTAAAAGTTCAACTAACACTCATCTAACATTGTATGACACCATTATTAACATTATACAATTCCTCCTCTTTGTCTTCTTTAAAGGGGTTAACATTTATAAAAGTAAACTTCACATTCTACGCAAAACCCATCCGCATATGTTGCTATGTCAAAATCTACACAGTTTTGCATTTTTGTCTTTCGTCACTTTTTGACCAGGAATTTCCATAAGTTTGTAAGAACACCGTACCTATAAGTCATGAATTGAATAAAAGGTAGCATTCATAAATACTTAATCTTAAAAGACCTTGCCATATAGTGTATCCTTTGTGTATCAACTGTTATCTATATATACAAACATACCTTTACGTATTGTTTATTATTGTTAACAATCTTTGTTACTGTCATACAATTAGTATAAAATTGATTAATAACCATGCTGCCAATTCTTTATTTATGGAAGAAGCTTGAGGACTATCTCTTTATAAGCCGCTGATCCTGTTCGTTTATGATTATATGCTCACAAAAAGAAAGCTGAAATACCTGGTATAATAAAGAGGATATTAAATTTCAAAATTCGTTTGACCAGCTTTTTTACTATTAAACTCAATTATACAACAAATGAGAAACTTACTTAGCACTATTAAATTACTTGATATTCTATTAACTGTGCATATATTCAAATTATATCTATGTGTTATGATATCTGAGAGAAACAAATGCATCAATACTGTAAAAAAACATGTTTTGATTATGTAGCTTGGAAACATATTTAATAGTTTCCTTTATATACATAGTTTAGAATTTTTGTTTTGAGTTTATATGAGTAAAACACAATAGATTTGTGTAAACTGTAAGTGGTTAGTTTGAATATACAGTGTTGCCCTCATATGATACAAAGTTAGTTGCTAGTTAAGGTAAAGGTATTCCTTAAAATAATTCAATTTGTATTCTGTTTCCGTTAAATGCAAAATAAGAATATACAAAAGATGCGAAGTTTGTATATTTTGTATTTTTACCAATTCTAAAATCAAATATATTCCATACACGAACACAATAATTCTAAAAATGCGCATTAATTAAAAAAACACACATGGAATAAAAGGAATAAAGTGGTTTTAATCTATTGAATGGCTTGTAATGATTATAAAACATACTCTCCACTTCTGCTTTCGACATTTAACACGTAAAGGAATTAATGTAAGTGAGGGACCAAGTGTATGTCCATTGTTGAAAAGTAATGGAAACATTAACATTATAATACTACTATAGTCAATTTATATCGTTTTGTATCTACTGCATAAGCATTTTATATAAAACTAAACATTGCTTAGAGGGAGGGGTACGTAGCAAAAACTCTTTATATTTTCAAGCTTTACTGGTACCGGAGGACCGGGAGCGGCCTTTGTTGCATTATTTCAGGCACAGAGGGCTCCTGTGTAAAACAAACGACGTTCTGCATGTAACTAAACATTTCGACACAAAGTGATAGAGAGTTTAGATAACAACTGTTCATTTGTGAAGTCACGTGACTATTCTATATTCTGTAATTGACTCTATCAATCAAAATATCCACGCCGATTGTAAAAAGTCATACATGTATTTCGCCGATTGTAAATAAGACATAATGTAAATCAATGATATTGAACAATTATAGTAGATATGACTCACACTTATTAAATGAGCATATTTCTAATTGCTGTGCTGAAATAAATTAACCATTCACAAGTTATATTGAAAATGTATGATAAGCAATTAATTCAAAAGATAATAATAAAAGATAATAATGATAATGATAATAATAATAATAATAATAATAATAATAATAATAATAATAATAATAATAATAGAATAATATCTTTATTTAAAGCAGGTTACACATTAAGAACATACTAAAGCAATCATATCTTATTTCCAATGTGGAATTCTGAAATAGAAAACACCAACAGGCCATGCATAGTTAGAAAAATGAATATATTATATTTAATTTTAAGAATAAGACGACTCATATTCTTTCGACAGACACTCAATAATTTGTTTAAACATATACGTATATTGCATCATTCGTTCGTTCAGTTGTTAGTTCGTTCATTCATTGATTGATTGACTGATTGATTGATTGATTCATTCATTCATTCATTCATCCATTCATTCATGCATGCAATCATTTATTCATTCATTCATTCATTCATATGAACAACAACATATGTTTTGTATTTTTCTTTAAAACACTTAAGGTAATTTTCATTACGAATACTTAGGTATATTGTTCCAAATGTTCATGCCATAATAAGAAAATGTGTCTTTAATTAATTTGTTTTAGGTCTTGTCCATAATACAATATCTTTTTGTGACCTAGACCTTAAGTTATACATTTTGTTGTCGGAAAAAGTCATCAGTTCTGTCATATAAGTCGGTGCCATGTTATTTAAAGTTTTAAAAACAAACATCGCCGTGTGATATTTACATATGTCAGGGAACGGTTACCAGTTAAGAGCTTCGATCACCCCAATGAAAAGGAATTACATATTGAAGGATCTATGTCCAATATATGTCAAAACCTAAAACATTGTACCCTATTTAAAGAAAAACTTTGGATATTTATATTTGTTTTTTTTATGTTTAAACGCATTTGAAAAACATGTATCAAATTGTAACGTAATGTATAATAAGCTGTTATTCGTAGTGCAGTTTACTGTGAATGTAAAACGTACATTCAATAATTCGAACGTATATTATTGACTGGTGCGCCATTAAATTTATTTGATGCGATATGCACCACAATTTGACATATTGACGTGGCTCACTAGTCAAAAATTGTTTTATAATATGAAAAGGCTAAGATTAAATAAAGATAACAAAAAGGAAAGAGTTTCAAGGAAATACAATAGACAACATTATCTTGTTTTCATTGTATCGTGGAGAAAAGACGCACGTAAATTTAGATCATAAAATAACAAAACTTATAATATCATATATAGATAGCTTTAAAATGAGTTTCTCCGATTGGTTAAGATGCAATTTGTCATTCAAACTATAGCGAATATCAGATATCAGAGTATATTACATGTAATTGTTTTTCTTCTAAAATAAATTTTTAAGTTAATTCAACGTTTACGTCTCTAAAAATAGATTTTATGGAAATCCAACAAAAGACGCGTGATATGTCGTGATGTCACGTCAAGTTTGTTGTTATTTTTCTGAAGTCAGACAAGTCTATTTTAGTCACCGGCGTTACATTTTGTAACGAATATTCCGAATTTAGCGTCCAAATGTCTTCATTAAAATGTCAGAGCAAAACATTGGAAAAAAGTAGACAAGGTGGAAAATGTCAATTTCCGTCAGATTCAATGGCAGATTTCATATCCCATATGAAAGGGATTTAAAGGTAATATAATTGAAAACGATAACGTTGTACCAAAACTAACAACAACAAAAACAAACAAAAAAACAACAAACAAATAAGTAATTAAAATGATAGAATTTTGAAGCCTCAATAAACCTTTAAGTGATTATATTAGCTCCTTTATGTTCCAGGCGGTTCAATTTCCAATGTCAGCTTATAACCACTACAATAACTTACCGATGAGGTCTTGTTAATTTATATATTATTTCTTAATAACCTTATAATTGTATAACATTTATTTTAATATATCTATTATTATAATATTTAATTATATCAATTCTAAAAAATAGCTTGAATGTTTTGAAATAAGTACATTATGATGCTTTAATTTATCACAAGTTTGGTTTCTGGTTATAATGGTTTAAGAAAAGGAATCGCCGTCATTCATTTTCTATACAGATATTTTACTAAAACGTTATTTTAGATGTCGTCAGTAAAAATTTGTGTTCATCTGACGTTGTGTAATAAAGTCATTCTGCACAGCGGTCTGTAAACGATAACAAATGTATAAATTTTTATCTCTACTACAATTTCTTTTATCTCCATCTATTAAATATATATTAACTGTAGAGTTAGAACGGCTTTCGTTTCGATCATTTTTGAAAACTTAATTTATATACAATGTTTTATTTTAATTACTTCGTTTTAATTTGCGTTATGAATGCTGGATAGATTGTAAAAAAAATTAAGTATCAAACTAGTAGTTACCTTGTTATCTAACTGTCCTTGTTAACTATATCTGAGCTATCAGTTTGACCTATCAATTGACTCCCTCAAAACCGAACTAATATTTACAATGATATATACATGACATGGTATAAATGTTAAATTTCAAAATAATTTGACACATTTATATGACAAACGTAAGTATTATCTGTTATTTATTGAAACATTTTAGTTTTTGAAATTAATCTAGGATACCAAAAAGTAAACTTAAATCTAAGTAATAAAAGCGTGCCTGTAAAACATCTATTCAGATGTAAGATTGAAGTACCAAATTTGAGGCAATTACATTGTCATAAAGCAAAATGGTACTATATAACTGTAATATTATTTTGTATAAATGGACGAAGCAAAAATGAACAAAATAATTTGAAATAACTAGAAAATGACAGATACACAGGCATTTAACTATTGCAACGAGAAAATAAAGTTACGCATTTGTAACACCACAAAATGAGAATAATTTGCAACCTAAACGAAAATTGTCTTTAAAGTTGAATTATCATTTCTTTTTTATGCTTGATTTTGTATCTTAACATAATAATGCCACAGACAGCTATCTGATTCAATATTTTAATTACAGAGGATTTTCAAATAATTAAATTTAGTGAACAAAATATATTATTTCTTTCATTTAAAATAAAAAATAAACGTGAAATAGTAATTATATAGAAAGGGATTGCAATGAACTTATTTTGATACGTTTACAGTTATATTATCTTAGCTAAGTTAGTACAAAAGTACCTTTGATATAATGAAAGAGTCAAACCCGGATGACACGTAAGCTAGTTGCATTGCTTAATCACAAGAACAAATTCAAAGACCCCAATGTGTTTGAACCCATAGTAATCAGGAACGGGTGGTTTAACTACAATGATCGGTATAATTCTAAAACTGACGGTATCTGACGTCCCTTGATAAAAACCTAGGATAATAATTGTAATTATATGAGGAAGATAAACAAAAGTCGTCAATGTCTACACTCCCGGTTGTGTCGCTTAACGTAAAAAACTGTCTTTTGAAGATGATATAATGAAAAAAATAGTGTTAAAGCTTACAATATATATGAACATAATTATATGTATTTTAAATGCATATTGATACCCGTTTAACACACATCTTTCAAGTATTATCATACAATATAAAAACACACCAATCAGGTCAGTTAAAAAGTCTTGTTTGTAAGGCTAAAAACATTATTGAAAACAAACTTATTAATATGTGTCCTCTTTATTCCGCCCACTTTACGCATTCAAAATGTATACATAAGAAATGTTATTGCTTTCTATATAATAAGCGTTTTGGTAACAAGCAATCATGTGGCATTCGATTCATTAACATTTATGGTCAAATAAACGCCAAAACAAAATTATTACATAAATAAACTAAAATGAATAACAGAAAAGCTAAGTATATTTATTTTTAATTGTCTTACCTGTATAAACTTATCCTGACGGTTGATGTTTCGGATATGTTTGAGCAACCATTAACTGATAATGTGACTGTGTACATTGACCAGTATCTATAGATAACAGTGTATCATGTACTGTCGTATAACTTTACATTATGGGTCGATTTTATTATCTTTTCAATGACAATATTATTAAACTATTTAGTCCTTTAGATTATGTTAAGTGACCATGTTAAATTGTTATAAATTTGAGACCCTTATTGTACGCAGTTAATGACGATGTGAAGAGATTGCATATGACGCAGTACGAAAGTAGAACTGCGGAGTATATTATTAACTGTACTACCGTTGTGGCATACTCTTCAGTTCAAAAGCTTTATTTGTGCTTTCGGCGCTTTTATACTGGACATTTCAGTTAGTTTCCAAAACATGTTACTTATCATATTACAATTAAAAAAATAAACATTTATTTGTCTGATCTACTGTGTTTTTGGTGCTGCCTGGTCAAAAGTTAAACTTAATGATAAAAACACATTTTTATAATATAATTTACAATGTTTGAAAAAAACTCTTGACGTTCAATTGTATAAACGATATGATTTTTTTCTAGATGATCTGCGTTTCTTAAAATATTTTAAATGCAATTGATTTGCTTATATCTGACATTCTTACATTCGTATTGCACTTTGCACTGAATTACAAAGTATCAACAATTCAAACATACATTTGTATTCAATACATTCAAAGAGATCACTCATTGTTAAGATGAATGAAACCAGTAAAATGTATACGATATTCCGCAAAATACACAATATTTATCATGAATATGCACAATTTACATGTGATTTCTTTGTTCTTATAAATTGATTTTCCTACCGGAAACATCATTGACTTCGTGTAAAATGTCTAAAATACATTTATTGATTTTTAGGCAAAACAAAACTATTATTAAATCAAACGTATTTGACTCTTTCAAAATATCTGTCCGTTTAATAAGTATTGACCACTGTTTGATTTGATAACACAGCTCCTCGTATTTGTATTTCTACATTAAGCTATGAAGGACGTCTACATAATAACAATAATTTACAACGACACATATCGTTGGAGCATAGTATTGATTGTAGAAGAGATATTTAGATATCAAGTAAATGACGACAAATACACTATGGTAAGAATTGATAGATTTACTGTTGCATTTAGCTAGCTAATATATCTCCAATATAAATATTACCTGACCTGTATTTTTTTCTTATTTTCTTATTCAAAAACAAACGGGTATATTTGTGTTGCAAATGAAAGTCGAGAAATAGTGTTGATCAAGTTAGCTTCTTATTGTTTGAATGTATGTACCATAATGTACTGATTTAAAACAAAACAACATTAAACATCATCTGATTTATAAATGAAGTAAATTATTTTGTTTATACATGTATTATGTGTTTGACGAGTATACATTTTATGATGTTTAAAATATTTTTCATAAAACATTCGGACTGATAAAACACCATTGATTATATATTTACGTTTCAAATGTTAATCTTTGTGTGCTTATCGTTCAAACAGAAATATTAGATAAAAAAGTTATCAAAATTTGAATGTAAGTTACCATCTTTTGATTCATATCAAAAGTTTACTTGTTTAATTATTTTTAATAATATATTTAGAGCATGTAAATCTTGAACAACCGTAACTCTGAACATGTAAAGAAAGTTGTATTTGGATTCCATAAACAATACTAAACTAAAATTATACAAAACGATAGTTTATCAAAAATAGTCAAATCGACTTTCGTTTTATCAAACTGGACAACCAACTTTAACTACAAAATTGAAGTTTTAATATTTTTTTATATATATTTGCGGTCTATATGCTAGACAGATTGTACACATTTTATAGTATCAGACTAATAGTTACTTCGTTATCTAACTGTCCTAGTTAACTATATCTGAGTTATCAGTTTGAACTATAAATTGACATCTTTCAAACAAACGAATTTATACATGACATGGTATAAATGTTTAATTTCAAACTAATTTGACACATACATAAGACAATTAAGTTCCTGCAATTAATCTAGGATACCGAACAGAAAGATGAAATATATTTATAAGTAATATAAGCGTGTCTGTATAACAACTATTCAGATATAAGATTATAGTGATTCAAAGTTATTTCTTTGTTAACGAAAATCAAAGCAATTCCGTTGTCTTTAAGAAAAAGGGTAGTATAGTATTTGTAATATTGTTTTGTATTCAAGAGAGAAACAAAAATAGATAAAATTATTGGCATAAGATGAGACCATGAAATTGACAGATACGCAGAGATTTAACTATTGCAACGAGAAATTAAAGTTACGCAATTGTTTTATTAACACGAGAAAATGAGAATAATTTGCGACCTAAAAGAAGGTTGTCCTTAAAGTTGATTTATCATATCTGTGTTGTAAATTTGTATTTTGACATATGTCACAGCTATCTGATTACAGAGAATATTCAAATCATTACAGCTAGTGAGCTATTTTTTTAAGGAAACGTGAACAAGTATAACCCTTACTCTTTATATATAAAGGACACGTTTACATAAACTTTATCTGATAATATAAGAGTTTTAGTATCTTAGTTTAGTGTACCTAAGTGAAAACATGTACCTTTGACATTATGATTTTTTTGTCAAGTTAAATCCCGATGTCCGATATGCTAGCTGTATTGCTTAATCACAATAAACAATTCAAAGACCCCAAGGCGTTTGAACTGATATGAATCAGGGACGGGTGGTTTAAATACAAAGATCGGAATAACTCGGCATTTGACTGCTGGTGACGCCCCTTGATAAAAAACTATGATACTAATTGTTATTCTATGAGGAAGATAAACAAAAGTCGTCAATGTCTACACTCCCGGTTTTGTAGCAAAATGTTGCTATCATTTGAAGATGATAATTATGATGGAGAAAATGATGTTAAAACTTAATTTAAACAATTAAAAGTAATTAACAAAAATACTTAGTGTAATTTGATTAAAATTGTCTTACCTGTTTATTCGTATCCTTTAGGTTGCTGTTTGGGCAGGTTTTATAAATCATTAACTGATAGTGTGACTTATACATCGACCAGTATCTATAGATAATCATTTATCATGTACTCTCATTACACTTTACATTATGGGTCGATTTTATAATCTTTTCGATGACAATATTATTAAACTGTTAAGTCCTTTAGATTATTTTAAGCGACCATGTTAAATTGTTATAAATTTGACACCCTTATAGTACGCAGTTATTGGCGATGTGAACAGATTGCATATGACGCAGTACGAAAGTAGCACTGCCGATGTATATTATAAACTGTACTACCGTTGTGGTATAATCGTCAGTCCAAAAGCTTTATTTGTGCTTTCGGCGCTTTTATACTGGACGTTTTAGTTAGTTTCCAAAACATGTTAGTAATCGTATTACAATTAAAAAATAAACATTTATTTGTCTGATCTACTTTGTTTTTTAGTGCTGCCTGATCAAACGTTAAACTTTATGATAAAAACACATTTTAATAATATAGTTTACAATGTTTGAAAAAAATATTGACGTTCAATTGTAGATTGATCTGCGTTTCTTAAAATCTTTTAAATGCAATTGATTTGCTTATATCTGATCTCGCGAATAGTTTATGCGTCCGCAAATACGTTGTTTTTTATGTATGTGAAAAGTAAATTGGGGTAGATAGAAAACTAGTAAAATCAATATAAAATAATGATAACTATAAAACACTGAAATATGCATTGCATATACATTTAAAAGGTAAAAAGGGTTATAAATTAGAAAGCTTATTCTGAACTTTAACATTTTATATTCTCATTTATCATAATATGGAGCAAGATTCTAACTCTCTTTCATCAAGTTAAGAGTCGTCGGTATAAAATGTGTATTAAGTCAATGTGTTCTTCAAATCGTTGGAATGTCATTGTTTTTTCCCTAATTTTATTTGTTTCCATAGCTGTGCACATTTGCTATCTTTTCTCTTTGCTTTTGACATTTAGAACATGTTTTATATTTTTTATGATATATCTTTTTTTGCAATGACTTGTAATTAGGCATTGCTTCATCTGCACTTTATCAACATAAGGTAAGTAGAACACTTCAAGATTAACAAAGATTAAAAATGCTATCATGTACGAACGCAACAAATATTCAAACGGTGCAAAAACGCTAACTTTAACCGATTTTGAATTCAGATATATCGAATATTGTACATATTAATGTACCTGCAACTGAAATTATAACACTTTAACATTAACACTGGATTATAAATGTTATGTACGAAAGCAACAAATATGCAAACATTGCCAAAACGAGAATTTTTAACTGATTTTTAATTTAGATATATTCATCATTGTACTCATACATTAATTTACCTGCAACTGAAATTCTATATAGTGAGTGTTTTGTATTGATAACAGTAGATACACCTCACATCTTTATTTTATGAAACTGCTATATTAGTTTTTGCTTAAACGCATAACCATATAAGTGTGATAGAGAAAGGCCGAATATCTGTCCATTTCCGAGAAATAATGGAGACAATGCATTTGCTAGCTTTCAGAACATGTTTTGATGATCATTGTTTTACGAAGCATTAAAATTTGAATAACAATTAGATATGACGATTTTCTAGCTATACTGGTCGAGGAAAAAATGCTGACACAATGAAATAATTGAGAGTCTACACAAAAAGCATATGATGTGTATAGTGAATGGATAAATGTCTATTTTGTACTTCGTCAATGAAATAGCCTACAATAATTTTGAAAAAAAAATCTTGAATATGAATGTCATGTATCAATTAAAATAGATAGACAAATGTTTTTGGATGCTTGCGCTGAGATTTATGTAATGCATCAGAGGCAATGCTTCTTAAATATTTGAAAATAAATTATTTCAAATGATCGTCTCCATTAAAAGATAGTACATATTTAAAACCGTTTATCTTAATAATATTAATATATGTGTTAACACCTTAAAGCTGGTATTCTGCGTCAAGAACACTTTGATATTGTTTTCTATTGTTATTCATATTGAAACGAAAACATATACCAAATTGTAACTGAATTTGAAAATATGCGTTGTGTGTACATTCGTATTGCACTTTGCACATAATTACAAAGTATCAACAATTCACAATATATTCAAAGTGATCACTAATTGTTAAGATGAATAAAACCAGTAATATGTATACGATATTTCGCTAAATACACAATATTTATCATGAATATGCACAATTTTAATGTGTTTTCTCTGTTCTTATAAATTGGTTTTCCTACCCGAAACATCTTTGACTTCATGAATAACGTCTAAAATACATTTACTGATTTCTAGGTAAAAAATGACTGTTATTTAATCAAACGTATTTGACTCTTTCAAAATATATGTACGTCTAATAAGTATTGACCACTGTTTGATTTGATAACACAGCTCCTCGTATTTTGTATTTCTACATTAAGCTATAAAAGTAGTCTACATAATAACAATAATTTACAACGACACATATCGTTGGAGCAAAGTATTAATTGTAGAAAAGATATTTAAATATCAAGTAAATGACGACAAATACACTATGGTAATAATTGTTAGATTTACTGTTGCATTTAGCTAGCTCATATATCTCCAATATAAACATTTATTTATCTTTCCTGTTATTTTCCCTTATTCAAACATAAACGGTTACATTTCTGTTGCAAATGACAGACGAGAAATCTTTATACTCAAGTTATCTTGTTATTGCTTGAATGTATGTACATATGTACTTATTTTAAAAAAATCAACATTGACATCATCTGATTTATGAATGAAGTAAATTATTTGTTTATACATGTATTCTATTTATTTCCTTATGCGTTTGACGAGTATACATTTTATGATGTTTAAACTTTTTTTTCATAAAACACCATTGATTATATTTTTACGTTTCAAGTGTTTATCTTTGAGTGTTTATCGTTCAAACAGAAATATCATATTTAAAAAGTTAACAAATGTAAGTTACCATCTTTTTATTCTTTTCAAAATTTTACTTGTTTAATTATGTTTAATAATGTATTTAAAGCATGTTAATCTTGAACAACCGTAGCTCTTAACATGTAAAGAAAGTTGTATTTGGATTCCATAAACAATACTAAACCAAAATAAGATTGTTATACAAAACGATAGTTTATCAAAGATGGCCATTAAGTAAGGTTTCTGGAAACTATTACAACATACCATACATAAGGTCTTTGAGAAAAAAAATATTTCGGGGGCTAAATAGGCTTAACAAATGTACACGTGTGTATAGTTATCTTGTATAATTGCATAATTAATAAATCCTGACACATAACCTTCAAACCTCTTTTTAAACACAAGGAGATATATTTGTATAAAAAATGAATGAAGACGACTAAGAAACCGTCATTATCTGAAACCAAAGCTTTCAGTATTTTTTTTATAAATTAAACCAGCTTAGTGTACGTATTTCAAAACCTTGAAGCTATATTTGTAGAATTAATGTAATCAAATATAATGATAGATATACAGTGTAACTTCCGAATTCCGGAACTTCTGAAATCCGGAAACTTCTAAAAACCGAACAATTTTTTCCGTCCCGAGTTCACCCCCTTCTTTTTTCTATTAATATATTACTTCTGAATTCCGGAACTTCTAAATTCTGAATTCCGGACGATATTTTTGCAAAATTAGAGTCAAATCAATGCAATTTTACCTCCAAAAACCGGAAATATCCAAAGGTGTGAAATACATTGTAAATCGAGAATGTTTACCCTGCAGGAAGATTAAATCTCCCTATCGATTGTTTACTAATTAGCGGTGATCGTGTAATTTGACACGCATTAAAATCACAAACTGTGAAATGGTATGTTTGAAGTGATGCGGTTAATTAAAGTAATTTACGGCAGTCAGTTAATTTGAAGTGTTTATTAGCGGATAAAATGACAATTAGTTGGGACAATGTATGCATCAAACGTCTTTAGGGATTGTATTGCATTTGATGTAATAATTAATTAACTAGCATCGGACGATATGTAATTTTATGCAATTAACAACATTTCTACAAACTGATAGAAATTCAAAAGCATTTTAAGGTAAGATAAAAATGTATTCTTTTCATGCACATCTTTATCTTGATTAAAAGACTATTATATATGATATTACAGTAATGGCCACATCTTCCTTGACATTTAGTTATATTAAGTAGCTTAGTTTTGTCCACATTATCATAAACCTCTGAATTCCGGAAACCTCTGAAATCCGAACTTTTTGACAAGTCCCATGGGTGTTCGGTTTTCGGAAGTTACACTGTATTCAACTAGATATTATACATACAATTATAAGGTTATAAAGGAACTTTTCGGTACGAAAATGCACTAATATCTCTTTAAAAGCATATTCGAACCCTGTCTGGAACATAATTGTGCTAATATTATCACTTAAGGGCCCACTGATCCTACAAAATACTATGATCATATAATTACTTTTTTTTCATATATCGCTTGTTATTGGTATATTTATAATGCTTATGTACTTTGCATGGATATCAACTGTCTAAATAATTTGTTAACTTCCTGAATTCCGAAGATAATTTCAACTGCAGAAGGTAGAAGAAATATATCAAATAGTTCATTTTTCTTTTAGTTAACGTATAAGATTACGATTCATTCATTTATATTCTTAATATTCGCTGCAGTCTAAGTATTCGCAAAGGATGTTTCCTGGATAGAGTTAATGCAACGGTTCACATTTACTAAATCCAATGCCATTTTTAAAGGTTTCCTGTCGGATTTGAGCAAGTTAAGGTGTCTTGTATTGAGTTAAATGAAGAGAGTATCAGCGTATTCTAGAAAATAATAAGTCTGATGTAAGATATGTCGATTATAAGTTGGTTTTGCACAGCAACAGGTGAAAGAAATTTAGGAATTTAAGTGTAACTTACAATGTTTTATATTTAGAGGGATTGAACACGACTAAATATTTTGAATCTCGAATTAAATGCAGCGTGTGTTAGTGTGTTCTTACATTACCAACATGCACACACAAATCGGCTTCTATAAAAAAAATTGACAAGTGTTAAGAATATTTTTAAAAAGTAAAGCTAATAAAAACAACGTTAACGATTTCTGGCATCAATGCATGCGCAATTGCTAACTTGTTTGGTTAATTTTGTATCATCAAAAATGATAACGTGATTACGTACATTGACATGTGTAGAGATATTACAATTTTATTATCTCCAGCATCTTCAAATTGTGATAGCCAGTGCAATTATTAATATTGCTTACTGAAGCTATTTACCCAAAAGTGACCTTCTGTCAAGCATTTGGACTCCAACATTTAAAACAAACAGTTTAATCAATATAAAAGATCTTACAAAACGCTGAACGTATATAATATGCATAATACATGTACATGTATGTATAATCAGATCGCTTGTTCTAATCTTTAAATATTACGAAAGTCAAACACTCAAATTATATACATGGAAAACGGTGTTTTGAAGTATGAGTATATATCTTATTTCACAATATACGCAGCGAACATTATCTTACTATTAAGTTGTCATATAAATGTTATATAGTTGTACTCACTCGTATTATGCTATCTTAGAGGTCAAATGTATAGATTTGTATCTCTACTTAAATTTCTTTTATCTCCATCGATTAACTATATATTAACTGTACAGTTAGGACGACTTTTGTTTTGATCAAACCTGACAAATTAATTTTACTATTATGTTTTATTTTTATTTTTCTTTAATTTGCGTTATTTAAATCATCTTTTTAATGCTAGACAGATTGTACACAGTTTAAAGTATCAAGCTAGTAGTAACCTTGTTATCTAACTGTCCTGGTTAAGTATAATATCTGAGTTATCAGTTTGAACTATAAATTGACATATTTAAAACAAACGATTATATACATGACATGGTATAAATGTTAAATATGAAAATAATTTGACACATTTATAAGACAAAGTAAAGTATTATCTGTCATTAAGCTCGGATACCGAATAGAAAGCTTAAATTTAAGTTATATTAGCGTGCCTCTAAAACAACATTTAAGATATAAGATGGTGGCGATACAAAGTTAGTTCTTTGTTTACAATAATCGGAACATAAAGCAAAATAGTAATATAGTACATCTACTTTGTGTTCATGGGAGAAACAAAAATAAATAAAATAATTGACATAAGATTAAACCATGAAAAATGACAGATACATAAGATTTAACTATTGCAACGAGACCTTAAAGTTACGCATTTGTTTTATGAACACGAGCAAATGAAAATAACTTGCTTCCTAAAAGAATATTGTCCTTAAAGTTGCATTTTCATCTCTCTGTTATTATTAGATTTGTATTTTGACATTTATCACAGCTTTATGATTCAGTATTAAAGAGAATATCAAAATAATTAAATCTAGTGAATTAATTACACTTTTTTCATCAAAATAAAATATATAGGAAACATGAAATATTTCACCTCTGACTTTTCTCATTATATAGAAAGTAATTACAATAAAGTTACTTTGATACGTTTACAGTTATATAACTCTACCTTAGTTAGTACACTTATATATAATAAATACACAAACGCGTTGTATCTTTTGTCACCTTTTACAAAGCACCAAGGTCATTTCGTGATTTTCCAGATTGAGTGGTAGAACAATTTATGTCCAGTATGCTAGCTTGATTGCTTGCTTACAAAAAAATTTCAAATACCGTAAGGAATTTAAACCCACGTCAATAAGGGACGGGTGATAAAGACAATGATCAGAATCATTCGGCATCTGACACAGGTTGATATTATTTATTATAATATGTGGAAGATGAACAAAAGTCGTCAATGACTACACTTCCGGTTTTGTCGCAAAAGGTTAACAAAACTGTCTTTTTAAGATGATATAATGAAAAAGTGCATGTTTTACACAATTACATACAATACCCTCAGACAAATGTGTTTACTATAATATTGATATCCATTTAACCCATATATTACAAATATTTCGGTCAAAATCAAAACAACACACCAATCAGGTTAATCCTAAGATTGAGTGTTGAAAAGTCTTGTTTGTAAGACTAAAATTAATAAATTAATATATACGTTTTCTATTTACTCCGCCCCCTTTATGCATTTAATATGTATAAATAAGAAATAAATAAGAAATTTTATTGCGTTCTATTTAATTAGCGTTTTGGTAACAAGCGATCATGCAGCGTTTGATTTATTAACAGTAATGTTCCAATAAGCGCCAAAACATAATTAAACTAAAATAAATAACAGAAATGCTAAGTTAGTATATCTATTTTCAATTGTCTTACCTGTATAAACTTATCCTGACGGTTGATGTTTCGGATATGTTTGAACAATCATTAACTGATAATGTGACTGTATACATTGACCAGTATCTATAGATAATAATTTATCATGTACCCTCATAAAACTTTAAATTTTAGGTCGATGTCATTATCTAGTTTAATGAAAATATTATGTAACTTTTGAGTTCTTTAAATTTATTTAAGCCATCATGGTAAATTGTTGTAAATTTGAGATCCTGATAGTATCAAGGTTATTACGACAATGTGAACATAATTGACGCAATACGAAACAAGCACAACTAATGACTTCTATAAACTGTCCTACAGTTGTGGCATAATTCTCAGTTCAAAAGCTTGATTTGTGTTTTCGACGCTTTTACACCAGAAGTTTCAGTTAGTTTCTAAAAGTTTTTACTCATCATATTACAATTAAAATTAAACCTATATTTGTCGGATTTTTTTGTTTATGATTCTGTCTGTTAAAACGTTCAAACGTTTTACGTTCCTGATAGAAAACGGATGTAAGTAGTATACTTACATGTCATGAATATTTGACATAAAAGCTTGACCTTAAATATTTATTTACGATAATATTACCTGTCTTTTTCTTGATGAAATATGCTTCTTAAAATCATTTTTAATGCCATTGGAGCGCTTATATTTGATATCGAGAATGATTTATGCGCCACAAAAAAATGGTGCTTTTATTTGTGCTTAAAGATAGTTAAGACGGATAGAAAATTAGTGTAATCAATTGAACGAAATGCCCTTAGATAGAACATTAGTGCAATCAATAATCGAAATTTTAATAACCATAAAACATTGAATTTTTCATTGCGTATACATTTTATAGGTTAAAGTATACACTTTGATCTGAACTGTTTGGTTTTATGTTCTTATATAAACACTTAAAATATAGGGGCAATTCTACTTTTGTTCACCAAGTAAAGAATCGTCGACATTGAATGTGTTATCTTCAAATCCAATGTCCTTTGGAATGACATGTTCTTTTATGGTTTAATTTGTTCCATAGCTGTGTGCATTTGCCTTTCTAACCTTTGGCATTAAGAACACGTGTAATATTCTTTAATTATATTTTGCAACAACTGCTTGTATTTTCGCATTGCTTCATCTGCACTTTATCGACAGAATTCATTAGGTAATTAGATCTCTTCAAGATTAAAGGCCTTGTCCCACAAGACAGCGCTTTTACTGCGTTTGCACGCAAAGTGCCGCGAGAATGCAAGGGCAATCTGCTATTTTTGATGGCATGGAGACTTCACGGCGTATTTACGCATCCGTACGGCGATCATTGGGTTGATACGAAGCTTCCACGGCGTTGTAGTGCGTTCTTACGGCGTTTTTATTGGCGATTGTCTGCGTTCGGACTGCGCTTTTTCTGCGTTCTTTCCGCTTCCACTGCGCTTTCACGGTGCTCACACGGCGCTCACACTGCGCTAAAAGCATGATTTAGAAACCAGCTTTTACTCACTCTGAATAGTCGTGTACATGTTGCACCTGCATGCAAGCAAGTAGTTTTCCAGCTTTCTGCCGTTCCTCGTCGCCTTTGAGAGCGCAAATGTCGCCGTAATAGTGCCGTGAAGTCGCAGTAAAAGCGTTTTAAAAAAATAATGCTTCGTACACACGCAGTATAAGCGCATAGAGACGCCGCACTTTCTCCGTACATTCGCCTTGACTAGCCATGGTGTTCATTCGGAGATCCTTCTTGAAGGTGAAGGCGTTTGTTTTTAACATGCTCAAAATGCGAGCCGTCGGTCGGCATTCCATTCGATGCTACTGCGATGCTGCGGCGATGTTTGCAATCTTACTGTGCTCTGAATTTTCTTTGGTCGCCACGAGAACGCCGCCTTAGTGTGACGGTGGTTTAACCAACGATGGACTTAAAACAATTATACAAAAAAATGCGGTGCATTTTAAAAAGATTTGATTGGTTAGAATTACATGAAAATACTTAACTTTGTTGCTTTGGCATGAGTGGAATTGAAATATATTTCAAGACTTTTATACATTAAATGTAGGACAGGAAAAGTAGTAATTTGTGTGCAAAGTGCAAACATTCAGAACATTCCGTCACTCTTTTTTCTTGGAAAAAGTTATTTTATATTTACAATAAATGATGAACGTGGCGAAGCTTTCAACTCAAACCGGGATAAACAAAACGGAAATTTAAATTTAACTGTGTGCATATTTCTATAACTGTGTGTATATTTCTTTTTAATTATTTGCATTTTATTTTCCATTTTGAGGGGCTCACTTTTAGAATTAATTATGAATTTAAGTACATTTCACTATGTACTACAGTTTTGTTATTCTTAGTCAATATCAATTCACTACCCACTTTAAAGAATAGTATGCTCTTACACATAGAAATAAGGGTACAATTAGTCAGATCCTGTTCAGACTATTGAAATATATGGTACAATATCCATAACTTGTTCGCCATGCCTTGACTCATAGATGATATGATTTTATAGCAAATAAATACTGAAAACAAATGTCTTCTATTAGAGAATGCCTCATTTTTATAATGTTCCAAGTAGATGTGCGAGTTTTACATTAACTAAATTATGATAAATAAAAATACGAGCATAATTTATCAGGCTAAAGTTGCATGAGATGAGCCAAGATATTTCATTAAAATCAACCTTGAGAAAAAATTTAGTAAAAAGATACGATCAATTGCTGATTTACAGTAATGATATCTATAGTTATACTGTGTTACTAACACAGTAAAGGGTATTTTAGTTTAATTTAACGATTGTAATGAACATTGAAAGTAAGTGCATTGATAATGACATTGTGCAAATTGCTTCCTTTCGATTACTTCTCAATTTAATACTACATAATTAATTTTAAAAAAAAATTCATGAAAATTAGCATGAATCAAGAGGCGTGTTGCCTTAAATTCGTCTGTGCATTTTTTCAACTATTGTTCGGCCATACTAGCGGCAATCTTGAGTTTTTAAAAAGTACCCTAATTGTGCATGTCTACTTTAAATGTGTGTAACATAAAATGTTAAGCTTTTTAGTTGAAAAACTATAAGCCATAGATCTTTTTGCACATCATATATCCGAATGGTCAGTTCTAAATTAAATCGAAGTGTATTTTTTTAGCTCACCCGAGCTTGCTTAGGGTGAGTTTTTAGGATCGTTGAATGTCCGTCGTCCGTTACATTTGTTCGTTAACACACTAGCAGTCATTTTTTTGCCTCAAACATCATTAAAATTTGTCAGGATTTTTGTCTTATGTTCAAATTCAAGTTCAAATTTGGGTTACCTGGGGTCAAAAACTAGGTCACTAGTAACTAATTGTTTTAATTATTTTACCTATATAAAAGTAAATTATGAATTATAAGTTCATGATTAAACGACAGCAGTCTTCAAACGGAAACATACAATAGTGTATGTATTGTTCCCATATGATTTATTTGAATCTGATTGAAAGTAACTGGTATTTTTCTTCAAATGAAAGACATTTTCAGAAGCTTAGTAACTTGATATAATGTTCTCTAAAATAAGAAATACCCGTTGTCGTTTAAACGTCTTATAGTAGCGAGTAAGCATGTAAAGTTACAATATGGACATATGGAATTGAATGCAATACGAAATAAGCGGTTTACAAGTGAACAAAGTCGTCCTACAGTTGTGGCATAATCTTCAGTTCTACTTTCTGTTTGCTTTATCTTGAACATTGTCTTACCAGACATTTGATTTACTTTCTTATATATGTCACAGCATAGTGTACATATTTATATATGCCATAAACTTTTACTCTTAAATAATTTTTAACTTATATATCCTATATGATATCAAAGATGATCAAAAATAAAGTTGCTTTAAACTTATATTGTGAATCTTGTATGTGCCTATTTTTTATATTTGCGCTTATTATCCGGTCTCAAACTGTGAAGATATCTTGAACGTGCTTAAATATAATTCAAAAAAAATTATTGCACGTTTTGTGGCCGATACTCGGACGCCAAAAAGTCAACAACACCCAAGTTTCATTCTGCTAAAGTGCAGCGGAACATACACATGATACATTTCAAAACACTGTTTACATAGTATCGCGTTTCGCAATCTATTTCGGATATTTATCTTGTGGTACATTTACGCACGTTGCTTAACGCATTAGAATGTCACAATGTGTACAATATTTATACAAACAACCATTGAGACTCCTGAAATGATACCATTTTGAATAATAATACAAACATCATTAAGGGAAGAAACAACAACAATTGTACTGTGCTTATGTCATTTATTAAATTTATAAATGACGATTCAACAAAATTGACAAATATAATCGGATAGGAAAAACATTAAAATGTAATAACATATTTACACAATGACTTAACAATATAATTAACCCAGCCAATCTACCATATACATAATATGTAAAAGAGAAGGTGTCTATAACTATAGGTGTGAATATTCGCTCCAAATGTACATTTTAAAATAATCGTAATATATCTACCATATATTGTTTCTTTTTTCTTAAACAATTCTTGAAAGTCCTTCATATTTCTTGAATGAATGAATATTTCCATTGAATATTAATTTGAATATATATAGCTTGATAGTTTTACTCATAATAACTGCCTTCAAGATTGCATAGGATTACAAATCATACTGAGCTGACATGCTATGTATATACGATATAGACATAGATCTTGTTTGATGAGTAATAGCTATATTAACCACCTTGACAAAATGTATAAGAGTAGGTATCCATTAACAAAAGCTATTTTGCACTTTTCTTGATTACGAGCAGAAATGTCCATTTACATTATTATAACAAAATGACGATGTGTATAAAATTTTGATTTTTATAAATCATGAATAACACATACTATATATGAGATAATCTTAAATTGAATTGAAGCATTATAAAGTAAGCAAGCTACTTAAAGCAATTTAAAGGTTTATTTTTATTGTACTAAAATGTAAATCAAATGATGTCAATTTCTTCACAGAAAGCTCATTTAGACGTTATGCTGGTCAGAGACCTGATATCTTTTATGAAAACAGTCTGACAGTTTTGGCATAATGTCTAGATTGTCTCACTATTTGTTTATTGAACGATTTTCATCTAAAATTAGTTACCACAATGTGACTGGAAATTGGCCAACTATTAACTCTACACAAACTTGACATTTTCACATTATTCGTGTTGTCTATCAAATTTTTCATTGTTCTATAAATACGGATGTACATGATATACATGTAGAAATGAAGTTACTTGAATAAACAAACCTAAAACTTGATAAATGAGTTTGTGATTGAAATATTTGTTCTTAAATTATCAAGGTCCCTAGAATTCTTCTACATGCAGATTTTATAATTTGTATCGACAAATTATGATTAACTTATCAATAATATCTTCACATCTAGCTTCTAGTAAAGAACGTTAAGGATGTTGTTTAACTAAGGTTGGCCTAGTACAGGAGCGGGTTCAAAAGAAAAATAATTTTAGATTAGTCTTGATAAATATATGCTTACTATATACGATATAAAGAAAACACATATTGAATATTCAAAATAAAGGGGATATAACTGTTGTTCACGTATTGTAATTTCATTGTCGAGTTTCCTCGCTTGGAACAATTTCGATACACATTAAGAACTTTTGTCATATTTAATACAACATATGTTAAAATAGGACTATATGAAAAACATATTTAGACGAGCATGTGTTCAAAACATGATTATCACATGTTTTCATATAAAAAACTCATAAATTATATTAAATCTATTTTCGTGAACTTTTATGTCAAATTTATGAATCAAATAATTACATTCTGTATGATTTAACACACTTATTTTAAAAGAATATTGACGTTTTTGCAAGCAGTAAATCTATGTAAGGTTTATAGACCAACAGTGTGCATGTTGAGTCAAATGTGTGTGATTTATACGATAATCTGCAGATTAGATTAATGTGGATATTATTTATTGTCAAGCTTAATTAGTCATCCAATTAAAACGCTGTAATTTTTAAAACTTATGTTTGTTAATTTTCATAGAAGAACAAAGGCAATACTTTATCAAAGTCCTTTTTATAGACGCATTATATTTTTCCATAGTGCTTCGAATGTGAATATTAATGAAGTCAAATAAAAATTGACATTAACTATGAAAGTATTCATCCATATTTCGTCTACAGAAATTAAAAACATTCTCAGGTTACTATCGGTCCCGTCGAAGTTTCTGTTTCAGTAGAATGACACAGGTGGATGAATACTAACATATACATTAATCAAAAATGTAGTTAAAAGAGCTGTTAAATATTGAAGCGCTATTTCTGCCGGAAGAGGTTTCAGAAACTGAGTTTTCTCCACTTTAGTTTGTAAATAGTACGCATACAGCGGAACATAAGTTTTTTTTTTTTAAGTCAACATAAACATTAATTAATTTTCTGTATTTATCATACCCTTTCCATGTTCTTATTTGTCAAATTGACTTTGATACTTAAATGTCGTTTATTTTTTCGTCTGCTTAGTCCAAATGCACATACTTTTCACTTCAAAATCATTTCAATCTAAGTTAATAACATGTTTACTGGTGTCTTAAATCATGACATGGTGTGTTTGGACCTCTACACTCTTCTGGGGTGACAGGTTTTGATCAATGTCACGGCTTTTAATTGTCCTTTATTTCATATATACGGAGGAAGGTAGTCTAGTACTGGTGTAACTCTCTAGGAACGATGGTTAGGAAACTACCCGCCTTTATGACTGAAATACTGTTGGGAAAAGGCGTAAAATGAAACAAACAAACAAACAAACAATTTCATATATAGGGTTTATCAGTCAGTGTTTTTATGTGTAGTTTGCAATTGATTGTAAAGGAGGATACATGTTCATAAAGAATACCAAAGTGGTACATGTACGGGGACGGGGGCTGCAAATACCTGAGATATATTCAAAGAAAGAGCCTTCCATATGTTGTCCAAATGGAACCTGTTCAGGAGGTGTTTAAAAAAAGTTGTCCTGGAGATTGTTTTAAGGAAAGCGTCTTCCATAGGTTTTCAATCGGTACAAATTCAGAGGCGGTGGGATGAATAAGCCTGTCATTCGGGTTTTTTTTTTTAGGATGTCAATTTCATGTTCATCACGTTTAATTAAAAAGACATTATGCTCATATTTTCATAGTCAAGTTGAGCTGCATTGACTTTATTTTTCAAAAGATTGATTATCAAAATGGTGTTCGACCAACAGTTGATTTTGGAAAATGTTTCGGATAAAATTATAAATCTGCCCAAAATTTAAAAAGACTGCCCCACTCTTTTTATAAACTAAGCGTTATAGGTAAATTCTTACGGATATTTACAGAAATTTTGTTTGGATCTGTGCGTTATTTATTGTTTATGTGAACTTAATTATTAAATTAAAAAGAATTATGGCAAAATGAAAACTTATTTTGATCTTCACCCGTTCACTCACTATATACCCTTGGATGGGCATAATGTCACTTTAAGGATTTAACTTGGTTTTAAATTTCTGACAATCATTTCATATTGAACATTAAAATCGTGTTTCTATGAGTATTGTGTGTTATGTAATAATTTATTTATTCTTAACATATCTGCAATAAACTGAGTACTAAATTTGGATTATCTATTTACACGTGTTTGAACTATAAATATGATCACATTTAAATTTTTTACAATATATTTGTAAGATGATGAGATCAGATTTAAAACGCCATACAAAATAAAAATACAATTATAGCTTTTAATAGATTTTTGATCAAACAATACATGTCATGTCTGTTGAAATTGATGATTCCACATTAAATTTTATACAATGTGTATTTTTGATACATTTCAAAAAGTTTTATCATAATACACCCACATATTAAAACTTGACAAAAACTTTATCAGACAATAATTTCTAATTATCTGCCTGTATCTACGTGAACATTCGGTCATTTTTTGTAATGTAATTTTATTACTGATGATATTAAACAATTGTCATTTTAGCATCGGGTTTTGCATATAAGACCATCGCATATTTAATGTACAACAAAAAATAAATAAGATAGTGTTTAACATTTGATAACGTGTAAACAACAAAAATATATTTTATATCATGATTTTTATTTAAATATTTGATAAAATACATTTTTGAAACTAAAATAAAGCTCTAACATACTGTTTATTAGGAAGCTTTTTTTTTCGTCAATAGGTATATGCAAGACCAGGGCATCCTACTCTTTACCGTACATTATATTGTTGCATATGAAACATGAGGATTAGTATAACGAAAACATACATGTAATGTATTACAGGTGTTTTTATAACCAATCTACTTCATTTACCAATGTTACATATAACCATATGTTATATATTATTCAGTTAACCAGGAACTACATTATATATTTATTTTTGACATGAAAAACAAGAAAAAAAAGGCGTGGCAAATAATATAATTTTGATCATTTATACTTCTGGCTATCGTTTTTAGCTTTACAGACATATGAAAGGGTAACTATAGCTCTATCTTTTGACAAAAAAAAAATCCAGGTCATATGGAAGGTATCTTAATTGCTTTCTCTTTAAGAATAACAAATTGGTCATAACCATATTAATGTGCTCTTGTATTATTTGGTACTTGTTCTAACCATCAAACCTTTCAGTTTTTCATTCTGTATTTTATTGAGTTATTCTTTTAAGTTACTTAATTGCTCAACTGAATGAATGAATAAATGAACTGAATGAATGAATGAATTTTCTAAATTTTCAATCTGTTCTTTAATGACTATTTCCCGTTTATTTGATTTTTTTCTTTTTACATGATATATATTCAATAGACTGTCCTCTAATTTCGATTGATAAGGGTCAAGAAATAACCGATTATTTTTTGTTCATTACAAGTCTGACGGATATATATCTAAAATATTTGCATATTTATATATCGGAACAGCATTTTGCATGATAATTTTATCTATCATCTTATTAATTTTCTTCTGATAATTTTAATCTTTTAAAGGTGCATTATTATGCTTTCACAATCCTTTACCATAATCTTAACTTTAAATTTCAGTTTTAACAGAATCATAGCATGACCAGAACGAAAACTTAGTTCACTCTCACTTCGTTTAATCATAGTATCTACTACACTTGGTATCTACTACACTTGGTGTTTGAAAATGCATGTCTTGGAGATTTCTTTCCCCATAGGTTTCCAATCGTTACAACTTCAGAGGCGGTGGGATGAAAGGGCCTGCCATTCGGGGTATTTTTTTAGGATGTCAATTTCATGTTGAACTTCATGCGCAAGTTTAATAAAGGATTTAACTTGGTTTTAAATTTCTGACAATCATTTCATATTGAACATTACGAAACATGTTTCTATGAGTATTGTGTTTTATGTAATAATTTATTTATTCTTAACATATCTACAATAAACAATGTACTAAATTGGAATTATCTATTTACACGTGTTTGCACTATTAATATCATCACACACCAAATTATAACAATACATCGGTAAAGATAAAGAGATCCGCTTTAAAACGTCGTGAAACTAATAATACAATTATTGTTTATATATATATTTTTTAAACAAACAATAAAAGTCATGTCTGTTGAAATTGATGTTGATACACACAGTGTACTGTAATTACTGACCTCTATATTAGTTTCCCTTCAACATAATTTTTAAACATCAAAGAACTGGTTACATTTATATATTGTGTATTTTTGATAAATTTCAATAATTTATATAATGATAAAGACACATATTGAACAAGAGCACCGCTGAGCGGAGCATTGTATCCCAGAAAGTGATATTTTGAAAAAAAGGATGAAGCATTTGTAAGACATGGGAATTAAAATGTTTTACTACAACGGATGGACAGAATGATGCCAGGTATATAAAATAATTTAAGCAAAATTGTTTAAGGGCATATAATTAATGTACTCAATATATGTGATCATCCTATGAAGGTTGACAGTTGTAAATCTTTTACCGATATTAAAGTAGAAAAAATAAGAATGTAAGAAACCCAACACTGCAAAATTGAAAATGTTGCAGGCTCGGTTTGATTGATCCTGTTCATGGACGGTCCTGTCAAGTGCAAACTACCGTCTACGCCCCCTAGCACCGGCTTAAACAGAATTCAACATTTAACATGAACTGGTTCAATTGAATTTTGAAACAACCAGATATATGTTTATTTAAGGTAATTTGATATTGACCTTTGACCGTGTGACCCATATATAGATATGGATCTTTTATTCAATATATGCAATCATCCTAAAAGGTTTGAACACTGTAAGCCAAAAGGATCTTGTGTTATGCCCCGAAAAGCACAATTTTCAGTGTTTAGGACCTTTGATCTTATGAGCCTAAAATCAAGAGGGGTCATGTATTGAGCGTGGCTGCAAATCCTATAAAATTTTACAGCTGTAGGTTGATTAATGCTTAAGTTATTGAGCTAAAAACGTTTTAAATTTTAAGGTAATGACCTTGAACTTGTGACCCAAAAAGTAAAAGGGGTCTTCTGCTCAATATTGATAATCTTCCTATAAAGGTTGAGCACTGTGGGCCAAATAAAACTTAAGTTATGCTCCAGAAACCACAACTTTCAGTGTAAAGGTCATTGTTATCCTGACCTTTGACCTTATGACCCCAAAATCAATAAGTGTCTTTTTACTAATAAGGACAATCATCCTATGAAGTTTGAATATTGTGGGCCGAATGGAACTTAAGTTATGCTTCAGAAACTGTTTCATATTTAAGGTTATAGTGACCTTGACACCAAAATCAATAGGAATTTTCTACCCAATATGAACAATTATCCCACGAAGATTTGATGTTGTTGGCCAAATGGAACTTTAGTTATGCTCCGGAAACCGTTTTCAGTTTTAAGGTAATAGTGATCTTGACCTTTGACATTGTGACTCCAAAATCAATTGGGGTCTTCTACTCTATATGGACAATCATCTTATGAAGTTTTAATATTATGGACAAAATGGAACTTAAGTGAGCTCCGGAAACTTTTTTCAGTTTTAAGGTAAAAGTGAATTTGACCTTTGACCTTTTGACCCCAATATCAACAGGAGCCTTCCTCCCAATATTGACAATCATTCTTTGAAGTTTTAATATTGTGGGCCGAATGGAACTTAAGTTATGCTTCGGAAACCAAATTGCTAACGGACAGACGGACGGAGGTTCTCACAGGACAGTAATTATGTGGCTACTCTTTTGTTCTCTCTGTTGTTCTTTAAAGCCACACGAAATAAAATAGCCACATAAGAGCATTGTGGAATGAATGATATAAAAGAGAAAGAACTGTTACCTATTGTCCCTCTAGCCACATAATTACTGTCCAGTGAGTGCGGAATGACAGACAGACGGACGCCAGGGGTATAACATAATATGCCCTAAATTTTTTCGGTCATATAAAAATGACAAAAACTTTATCAGAAAATAATTTCTTATTTATATCCCGTTATCTAAGTGAACGTTCGGTCAAATCTTTAGTTATACTTTTTTTATAACTGATAATATTAAACAATTTTTAAGACCATCACATTTTGGAGGTACAAAAAATAAATAATAAGATAGTGGTTAACCCTCTGATAAAGTGTAAAAACAAAGGTATATTTTATAATATAAGTTATATTTGTATGATCAAAATGCTAGATTGTAGACCCTTTCATTTAAGCGATAAGCGTCGGGGAAGAGTTACTTCCCTTACCGGATGTGACGTTAATTGGGAATTATACTATACAGACCGCTTATTGAAAGTTAAATGCGTAAATACTGATTGTTCAATTATGATTATAACATAAATACCATATTAAGACAATATAAAAACAAATACAAAAAAAAGAATAGTTCTTGCTACGGGCAAAAATAGCGCATTTTTTTAACTAATTAATACAATAATAATAAGCTAGTAACTTAATCAATCATTTATATTTTATAAACACCCATATACACTGACATCACCTTATATAAATTTTTAATGGTCATTACCTTCTTTTGTGTGATTTTCCTTCATTTAATAATTCCGACGGTTTTGTTACAAACGTGAAAATATGATTGCCAATGTTTTTTATTGATTTTTTTCAAGCATTAGAACAGTAGCAGAATGCATTCAGTCCAGACTTATTGATTTTTTCATTACGCCATATGCCATATACATTTTTTTTCAAAGAACCAGTGAAGGATATTATTTCATAAACATTCATAAAAGAACGAAAACCATTTGGCAGTGACTTTTATAACTTTAGATTCGCAACAGACGATAAAAAGACAATTTTGATACTACAAATCTTTTCTCATATTTATGAACATAAAATAACTTTTTCCATTAACGTATTTCATAAATAAATTGATTTGTACATACATACATATATAATCAACAGGGTACATATGTTATATATCCAAGCGGCACTTTGTTTTGTAATATCATAAATCACCAGGGTGCATATTTCAAAGTTATAACATTACATCAGATTATGCCACTTTTGTTAGTTGTCAAAATATTTATGATCGGATCATCCTAGGGACTTTATTGGTCATACCATGCCTGGTTTCTTACTCCAGAATGACTACCGACTGGCATTAATTTAGTATGTGTAGTCAATTATGTAAAATTATAATTCAGTTAATAACAACTTTTTGAGTACGTTTTTCACCAGCTGTTTTGATTTATTTCGTGATTTTTATTTCAATATTTGATAAGCAAAATATGAATAATCAAACATATCAAGTTTGAAAATATTACTTCACCAGCTTTCATAAAATATTTAGTGCATTTAATTGGCGTGATGTACGATGTTTTAGAGTGCTGTTTTGCCTTCACAAAAAGTATGCATGTACATCCAAAATTATTGTTACTTTTATGCTTTAATTTTTTTTTTTTGGAAATAACATAGATTTATATTATTGTATATTTTTGTTTTAGTTTTGCTTTACTCAAAGTAATATTCATTCAACCAGTATCTTGCAATTAACTATTACGCATCCTTTTTTCGAAACTACTGAAAACTTACTTTTTTGAAACCAACCAAAAAGCTCTAGGATATTGTGTATTAGCAAGTTGATACGATATAACTGCTTGCGACAATTTTTATCATTTAGAAAGAAACGAAAATGGTAACCATGATCAGTTACCCAGCCATTATTTAATATTGAAATAAATCGTTAACCTTATTATAATGGTAAACATTTTTATTATCATGGAAAACATTATCGTTTGTAATTGTGTTCTGTTGCATGTAGAATGATTTCAACATTTCAGTTATTAACTCAGTCTTAGCTATATATTGTTGTCTATACAAGTTACATTTTATTATTATTATTATTATTATTTTTATTTTATTTAAGGTTGGGGGTGGGGGTCGTGGATCATTCACGATATACGACTTCAACACATATCTATGCAAATAACAATATAACATATATTACATGACATCCATATTTTGAAAGAAAACCAACTTCTATTGTCTGATTACAGTAAGGCAAAGATGTGTGTTTGTCTATTTTGCAGGAATTGAAACAACCTTAATTCGATCACTAGGAGACGTCATCCCTACAGCAAAATGATAATGCATAGTTGAATTTAAAAAAACACGATCAACCTGAAAAATAGCAAAAATACAACAAAATAATAAATAAATTGGTGATTTAAGCTCAATATAAGAAAATCATTACTGCCTTTTCAGTGAATATATAGAAGATAAAACATTAATTGTTCGCATGGTATTTTGTGTAATGTTTTGCTTCCATGTAAACTTGTTTTTCTTCCTAACTCACTATATCTTAATAGTTTCAAATATGATCCTTTTTACAAAGACAAGTGCTACTATGCATAATGTTAAATTAGACTACTATAAATAATGTTACATTAGACAGAAGACAATTATTAAAATATTATTTTGTTTCTCCGAACAGCAATGATCCCTTGAAATGTTCGTAATAAGAAAATAATTGTTATATAATAAAAAGCAACAACTAAAGAGTTGATGTTGTAGCCAGTTTATATAATGCACAAGGCTAATAAATAAATGAGTTAACGAACTAACTTGATTTAGTCTGGTATTTATTCACAGAAAGCAAACTTTCAATAATGATTATGCCTTAGGATATATATAAAATATCGCAAAGTACCGAATAACCCGGAAGTATTTTTTCCAGACTTGGTGCTCGGAAGGATTTGTAATTTGTCTAATATACATATCGGCCAGTAGGTAAATAAAACACGGCTTACTACAAACAACGACAGTTCCATTCAGAGAAGGTATTAAATATATGGCAAATGATAATCAGTATATATTCTTTAAGATATGAAATACATTTATGAAAGTTCTTAAGATGATATGGCGGTTTACTCAACAATTAGAATAAATAATCTGAACAGTCATATCTTAAAGTCCTCATGATTCGTGAATACATAACAGATCTTCTAGAAAGGTAAGCTTTCACAATATATTTAACTGTTTTCCTAGGATGAATATTTAGTAAAAAGGCAAGTTTATCATCAGATGACAAACTTGTATACTTATCAAACAGTTTCCGAAATTATATCACCGTACACATTTTGTCTTATTATATGATTTTTATATCACAAATATTCTATATTTTTCTGAGATAATTTTTACACCAGTTTAGTGTAATTGCCTATCAACTTTATAAAGAATTATAATTTAAGGTCAATTAAAGAATTTCGAGGAATTGATAAACAATTTCATATATTATCAGAAATCCAAAATATAAAAAACTGTTCAAAAATGTTAACTGTTATCTAAGTATAGTGTTGCCAGACTTCATACTCAGCAAAAATGTAGTGTATGCCAAAACATGCAAGTTGTAAAACATATTCTTTAGCGCACCGCAATGTCTTAAAATGGAAATTTGTGATTTTTGAAATAGGTATTAGTGTTAGTGTTAAACAAATTAGAGGCAAAACACGAACAAGCAAATGAAAATACAATATGTTGAATATTAGATACAAGTCACTCATGGTTGTATATTTGAATACAATGACGATTAATGAGAAATGATTCCAAAGGATATTTATTGAAATTTTACATGTGTCACGATTGTTATTAAGGTAGACCATGGGTAATGGGCACCATAAGGAACTGTAAAATTGACAACATAGGACAGTTATATGTCTTCAAGGTCACCTGTATGCACAATTTAAATAAAATTTACCGTGTGGTTTATGAGTTATGGACATTTGTCTGAACTAAGACTTTGTCATTAGAAGGGCTTATTTTCAGACATGAGGAAACTCTAAATAATCTGTAATATCATCATTGTAAAATGTTTTTCTATTGCTCATTGTTAGGAAACAAATTATAACATTCAGGTAACAAATTACACAAGCAAAATCTTTGTTTTAAACAAAATGTTCTTAATATGTATAAAAATGTTACCCTACCCCACCCACTTTAAACACTATTTTTACCATTTCCTTATCTAAAGTGCCTTATTCAAAATATCCCTAAAATTTACCATAATGAGGGGCTGTTTTCAAAGTTTGCCTAAATTTTTTTTAAAGACATATCCTGGAGTAAGATTCTACGCGGAATTTTTTTTTCCTTTTTGTACATATGTTCTATGGGTTACAAAGAACAAAAATCAGGTTTAAAACTAAGGGTCACCATGCTCGTTTTTTCACAATGTCGCTTTTTCAAGTGCCATTACTCTGTATGTCTTTAAAAAAATGATATTCAGACAATTATAATCAATAATTTTATTAAAAGACAAGAAAAATATACATAAAAGTCATGATTTCGTCTTCAAATTATATTTATTGAGCATTTTAAAATACAACAGATAAAAAAAATCAGTACATTTTGGGTAAAAAGTGATGGAATTTATGTCTAAAAACTTAAACCGAAGGGTTGATAAACAGACACAATTTTGATATTTTTGTCTGTAAAATAAATTCTAACGCAGAGAATTTGTCCATATTTCTAATTCAATTAGCTAATTATGTATGCTTACAGAAAATATAAAGAAATATATGCCTTACCATGCTCGTTTCTGAGTAAAATGGTAAGTTATTACCTCCCCTTAATAGTAAAATATGGCTAAATGATCATTTTCATGATTTGTAGCAGTTATAAAGAATGTAAAGTTTTAAAATAATTAAAACATTCTTAAGACTGCATAAAAAGAGAAGTGGCTGTCTTTTCATACTTGTTTTGGAAGAAAACAAAACAGTTTTATTACCTCCCTTTATTTGTAAAAAATAGCCATTTTATAATGTATCTTTTTTTCATAATTTTTCAACACCATGAGGACTAGATTTCCTTGTCTTACATGTTTCTTTTAAATAAATATAATTATTATTCTTCATATAAAATAAATAATTAAACATGATTTTTGTTTGTTTCAGTTATTATTACATCTTTCAATGAGATTTTCACAACTTTTATTCATGAGAGAAAAAAAGACAATATGAAATATGAAATAAAGCAATTTTTTCTATTCATTACATGCTTTTATACTTTTTTAAATAGTTCAATGCCACATAATATCAACAAATCATGATGTCACAAATGTTTTGGTAGAAAATAGCGAGTCAAAATTTTTAATTAATTATAATTTACACTTCAACTTATGTTTGGAAATTCTGTTGAAATTCTTTTCAGTAATATATTTTTTGTATATTTTCGTTTGGATTTAATGTCGAAGATTTCTGACCCTTTTTGTTTACACGGTGACGTTTACTCGTCTCGACAGAATTAGAAACACTGCATATACAGTCTATATATCAGCAGAGACCCATATCCATATCTCACTTCCCTTGAAATGTTACTTAGAATAAGGTTTTCACTGCACTCAGTGCACTTGTCCGCTAAATATCCTAGTTCAACTATTCTACGACCTTCTCTCCAAGATGGCACATCGACACCCATTTCATCCACATTGTTGTCAACAGAACACTGAAATAATTCGTCCGAATCAGCGTTGACTTCTGTTACGCAGTCATTTTCACTCTCCGGTACATGCGACTTGGCAAAAAACTTGATATTTCCGATACTTTCTGATCGTTTCTTTGAAATAAAGGAACCGGACTTACTCCTCTTTTGCAAAGACATCTTAAACGGCGATTTATATTTGATTTTGACACTTTAGCTGTAATTGTGTTTTTTATCCGAAGACTACTCAACTTTAATTAAACCCAACGCAAAGAAAAATACATAACAAGTAACGGGAAGTGACATGCGCGGTTTATGTGCGTAGTGACTACTCCCGGAAACGTCTTTAAGGTATATTGGTTGATCATGCGAGATATAAAATACTTTTACCATGTAGTTTTTATTTTATTAACTTTGAAAATATCTGGTATCATATTTTCTATAACGTTTGGCATTATTTAGCAAATAAATACCTACAAAAATTATATAATTTAAATAAAACACTTTTTTCTTCCGTAGGGGATCAGAAAGATACATAAATAATGTTAAAAAGAAAAAAAAAATGTTACCCATTCTGGGGTTTGAACCCACGCCATATATTTTCCGCCGGTTAAGTGAAGCGAATTAGGCGGTAAATAATTTCCTTTGGATTGGATAGATCTTTTGAGTGTATCAATCAGAAGTTGTTTTGTTTAATTACGTATGCACGAGTTACTGTGCATTATGAATTGTAATTGAAAGTCATTCAGCTTTGGGTATCGATACTTTACAGTCGCAGTAATTTTTAACATGGATTCTTCACCTTCTCGTCAAACTGAAGTTCAACAATCTGATATCAACCAAACGTTGCAGTTGGTACTCGATCAATTAAAAGGGCAGCGACAAGAAATCAGTTCCTTGAGAGAAGACGTTAAAGGAAACAATTTTTCCGCCACGTCGGAGGTCAAAAAGTTGAAAGAAAAAGAACTTTCGTGGAAGAAAGAAGGTAACAAGATTCAATACACTTTTAACTCTTAAGTGGTTGATTTGGTTGGACAAGCCACCTGGGCTATTCAAAACAATAAACTTGATAACGCATCGGACTTGTTGAAGGAAACTGACGAAAAAGTTCACCAACGTAATAAACTCATCCGAATTGCAGACACGAGTGAGGGTGGCTGGGAAACGGTGCGCCAATACGAGGCTAATCCAGTTGCCAGCGATAGCGAGGACGAAAACAAAATATCTAAGGCAGAAAACAGGGCTTTACGTAAACGTAAACGAAGTCAGCAGAAAAAGTCGTCTACATCGCAATCTAAGAATGCATTACTTCCAGGGCCTCCTTCTTATGGTAGGAATCCTCCACTTCAGTCATGGGGTATGCAGAATTCCGCTTCGGCTACTTTCCAGGCAGGGGCAAGTACTTCTAATGTTCGTCCCTACTCGGAAAAGGTTTATGGCAGTTGCTTCGCATGCGGGGATTTCTCCCACTACAGAAAAGACTGTCCATACGTGTCAGGCACCTACACCAAGCAGAGGTATCCAACCGACAACGCCCAGAATAGAAAATGAAACCGCCGATTTGACAGATGAGTTTTCTATTTATAGATGTAACTGTATTGATTTTCACGGTGAAAGTTTCACACATGATTATTTCGAGTACGAACAGGGTCAGAAATCTATTATTGTAAAAGATAGGCTAAAACAAAATGTGAAATTTTGGCAAGCAATTGGAACTAATGAATTTATTTTGGATGTTATCACAAATGAGTATAAAATTCCTTTCTTTTCTTTGCCACCTGCATGTATTTTAAAGAAAAATAAATCTCCTTTAGATAAAAGTAGTTTTGTACATGAAGCAATTACTGATTTATTATTGAGAGGGTCGATTCAAAAATGTGATAAAATTCCTACTGTTGTTAATCCTTTGACAGTTTTAGTTCAGTCATCAGTGAAAAAACGTTTGATACTTGATTTAAGGCATGTAAACAAACACTTGTGGAAACAGTCTGTAAAGTACGAGGATATCAGAATCGTACTCAATTATTTTCAACCCGATTGTTACATGTACAAATTTGATATTCATTCTGCTTATCATTTCATTTCAATATTTCCATCTCATACAGATTTTTTAGGTTTTTCATGGATTGATGAATATGGCAAAACTACATTTTTCAAATTTTTAGTATTACCTTTTGGAATAAGTACAGCCCCGTATATTTTTACCAAATTAACAAGGCCTCTTATTGCCAAATGGAGAGGAGAAGGGAAAATGAATATCATTTTTTAGATGATGGTTTCGGATGTGATAAAGATTTACCTGGTTGCCAAGATATTGCATTTTCAGTAAAATAATGATCTTCTTGAATCTGGGTTTGTCCCCAAGGCAGAAAAGTCTTTGTGGGTACTAGTGCAAAATCTTGAGTTTTTGGGCACTGTTCTTGATTCTACTCTAAACAGTGTTTATATACCTGATAGAAGGGTTCAAAAGACTTTGAATACTTTAATGGATGTTTAAAATTCCATAAAGAAACACAGGCGGGTTCATGTGAAAAAAGTTGCCAGTTTTGTAGGTCAGATTATATCTATGTCCATTGTGTTGGGTCATATTTCTCAAATAATGACACGAAATTAAAGCATAGATATAGCCAGCGCATATTCTTGGGTATCTTACATTCATTTAAGTGCAGAAAGCATGGCTCAATTAAATTTTTGAAAAGAAAATTTACAAATTTTGAATATTAACAAGTTACATATTGTTGATATTTTCACTAAGTGTGTCTATAGTGACGCCAGTGTCACAGGATTTTCAGGTTATGAGATGGAAACTGTAAATGGGGTGGCTCATGGTTTATGGTCAAATACTGAAAAGTTAAGATCCTCTACTTGGAGAGAGTTAACTGCTGTATTTAGAGTTATACAATCTCTTAGACAAATATTGATAGGTCACAATGTCAAATGGTTTACTGATAACCAGGCCGTTAGCACCATTGTTAAAAAGGGTCAATGAAAATTGATTTGCAAGAAATCGCTCTAAATATATTTAGTTATTGTTTGAAGAATAGCATAATATTGGATGTTGAATGGATACCAAGAGAGAAAAATGAAAAAGCTGATTATTTGTCCAAGATAATTGATAAAGATGATTGGGGAATATCCCGTCATATTTTACATATGATTGAAAATAAATGGGGCATACTTGAAGTGGATTGGTTTGCATCCAGTCACAATAATAAGTTACCCACATTTTATTCTCAATTTTGGAATGAGACATGCTCAGGCGTAGACGCATTTGCTGAATTTTGGGGCAAGAAAATGGGTCTTTTTGTTCCACCAGTTATTATATTAGCTAGAGTTATCAAAAAGATGCAGTTAGATAAAACTAATGGTGTATTGATAGTGCCTTTGTGGGAATCGGCTAATTTTTGGCCGTTATTGTGTCAAAAGGGCAAATTTATTTCAAATATTGTTGACTGGATTGATCTACCAACAAACAAAGAAAATTACACAGTTTGTAAAAATGGAAAGGGTATTTTTGGAAATGAGAATCTTAAATTTAGAATGCTGGCATTGAGAATAATTTTTTAAATTTTGTAGTACATATATTGGTTAACCCGTTTCTAGCTGGGGTAAATTTTTACATTTTTATTTTATTTACTTTCAATTTCTCTCAAGATAGATTGTACCGTTGTTCTGATGAATGATTTATACATGTATTTTTATATAGAAGTCATATCTGTAGGTTATAATATGGGCGTGGCTGCCTATATAATTGCTACATAGTTGAAATATTCTGTTTAGGCTGACGAGCTTTGATAATATGTATAAATTATTTATTTGGCGCAGCTGCCATTATAATTGCTACATAGATTAGAATATTCTATGTAGGCTGACAAGCCTTGATAATATGTATGACATTTTTCATAAATATATATTGTTTAATTGGCATGGCTGCCTTTATAATTGCCAGAATGTAAAACAATGTGACAAGCTTTCGATAACATATGAATGAAAAAGAAAAAAAATCAGATTTTATGGTTTATGTGTAATGATCGTGTTCAGTATCATACATATGCATATAATGTAGCTTTAATGATAACTGTATGCAACGGAAATTTTATCAATATAATCACTATTAAATTGTTGAATATTGATGTTAGTAATTAATGATACTAATAATTTATTTTTCTATAAATCTGTTTTTTCAGTGTCATTCTGACGATATAGATGATTTACCGGAAGTGTTAGTCGACAAGGTGCCTTGGATCCCGGAACTACTGAAGGACGCTCGCGCAGAAAGCACCACCAAAACTTATTACAGAACTTTCATTCGGTGGAAAAAGTGGGCCTTGAGTAATTCCTTGGGTGAAAAGGACATCTTCCCGGCTAAAGCAATTCATTTTGGTATTTATTTGTGCTCTATTGTACAATCTACGAATTCGTTTAGTTCAGTATCAAAGTCATTTTATAGTATTAAATGGATGCATGACTTGTTAGGTATGGAATCACCCACTGATTCTATGCTCGTGAAAAATATACTAGAAGGTGCTAAGAGAAGACTGTCTAAGAGTGTTGTTAAGAAAGAACCTGTGACACCTGAATTGTTACTTAAAATGTTTAATAGTCTATATCGCGAGAATAACGTGAAAAACCAAAGGATTATTTGTGCGTGCTTGTTAGCATATGCAGGATTTTTAAGAAGTGAAGAATTATTGAAGATAAAACGATCAGATATCGTTTTTCATTCAACATATATAAATATTTTCATTGAATCAAGCAAGACTGATGTATATAGAGATGGAGCGTGGGTAACTGTTTCACGTACTGGTACCACATTATGTCCAGTGGTTAATTTAGAACGTTATCTGACATGGGCGCAAATTGATTCTGAATCTGAGGGCTACATATTTTGTGGTATTTCCAAATGCAAAAACGGTTATAAACTGAGAGACATGAATAAATCAATATCATATACAACCCTGAGAGAACTTTTTATCGAAGCATTCAAAGATCATGTTTCAGACATTTCTAAATATGGTTTGCATTCTTTGAGATCAGGTGGTGCTACTGCAGCTGCCAATAACGGTATAAAAGATAGACTTTTTAAGAGACACGGTAGATGGCGTAACGAGAACGCCAAAGATGGATATATTAAAGACTGTTTGGCCGAAAGATTAATTGTATCACAGAATTTAGGTTTATAATTTGAATCTGTTTTCATGAAAATTATAAAAGCATAAGTTCCCCGTTCTTTTAGTTCATCTTTACCCAAATGCTCTATACAATATATACTATATATTCAGAATTTTGGCTTTGTTGTTGTTCTATTTAGTTGATACAAATAGATTAGTAAACGTCAAAGGAACCTCAATTTCAATGTAGTTGGCAGTTGATTCTAGCCTATTTGAAAACTCTTCAAAGTGGAGGTAATGCATTACCCATTGTCTACCTTACTTACTCAGGTGGAAATTTTTATTTTTTACGTAATATTACATTTGACTTTTTTTATGTTTTATTATTTTATAATTATCATTATTGGTTTTGTTATTTACATGAAAACAATATCCGTTTCTTTTTGTTTTTTTTTCCAGAAAACACAACTTTCAGATTATTACTTAATAGCAAATCGTTATTTTTATAAACACAAAATAAACTAAGATTAAAGTGTTGTCACAATAACCATATGTATTTTTGAAACAATAATTGTCCTGATTCTAATTTTGAAAAGTCTCAGTCTTTTAGATTTTCTGCTGTAATTGTCAATTGAACATCAAATCATTTATATTTAGTCAGTAGCTTGTATAAAAATGACTGTTGGACATCATATGTCATATGATAATTTTAAAGTCCTGTAGATATGTTCATTGTAATAAATGTATTATCACAACCAGGTATACATTTACACACACATTTATTACATAACGGTCATAACTGTGCGTTGTTATTTGTTAAATTTCACGCCGATAGCGTGCAAATATTTGTCTAACAGTTATATGAAAAACAAAGATGTCTTGTTTAAGAAAATATATATTACCATGTTCATGCTTTGTGAAAGCAATGGATTATTGTAACAAAACAAAAGGCATATAGACATCTAAACTAAATAGAAACAGAGGCAAAAGCAATATATTGATATTATAGTAGCAATAAAATACTTCCGCATGTATTATCTTCACACTTTTTTTGTTATAATTAATGAATGCTTAAAAAAACAATTCATATAAAGATGACAAATAGCTGTCTGTTTATTTATTCCAATAGTAGTTATTAAACACCACAGCGTTATTGACGTTAAGTACATATTGTTCTTAGTAAGTATAACTATTTTCTTTCTTTAAACGATATCGTTTGCTTAGTGTACTCGTGCCGTCAGTCAAGTCACTGGCCATTTTTGAGATTTTGAGGGAACCAACTTGATCAGACGGTTAACCATTTTGCATTTCTTTATCATTCAAATAGCGTGTAAGATTAGTTTAGGAAAACGATCATTTTTATTACTTTTAATCGCCCTTTTTATTTTTCCGATAAATGGCTTATCATCCTTGTTTAATCTGCGCTGTGACGTCAGAAATGAAACAAATCCATGCGCGTCCGCCAATAATTACATTGTTACGAAAGTGAATGCAGATTTTTATCTATATTTCTAATAAATCACGGAAATTATTTTATTCGGATTTTTGTGGAAAGTTTATCATCGTGTTCTTCTGATAATTATGCAGATATAAATGAATTGTGGTTTTGTATGTCGCGTTTAGCTGTAATTTAATCAAATGACGTGATAGTGTGACTTATTTTTGCTTTCAAAAAGACAACAATTTTCGAAACGTTTGGTGCTGTAGGATTGGCCGGGTTAAGAAATTCAAGGTTTGTACTCCAAATAATAACAGCTAAGGGTGTTACACACAGTTCAGCATTTTAGAGGCAATCCGTTGTAAAAAACATTTCAGAGAATATTAAAGACCGATGTTTTTCCAACCATCTTCCAAGGTTTCACAAGTGAAACATTGCAAACATGCTTCTTAACTTTGCCTAGTAAACAAATTGCTTTTATGTTTATTCATTCCTTAATACTTAATTATAATATTGTTATAATTGTTTCGGAATCAAAACATATTTAAATATTCTACTGACACTTATATAATGTTTTGTTTCTATTAACCTTTATTTACGGTGTCATTACATTGTAATGCTATCTTAATACTAAGTCTGAGCTTTATTTCACATTAAAAAATTCATATCCATACTCTTAAAAAAATCATATCCATACACTTAAAAAAATCATAACCATACACTTAAAAAAGGATACCAATCATCAACTGATAAATACTTATACATAATTTAATAAGAATATGTTTGCTGACTGTCAACATATTTAAATGTTTTCTTTAGTGCTACTTATTTGAATATGTATCTGCTTAATATCTTGAATATAATTGCTTAAATTTAATCGCATCACTACTATCGAATGAATGCCACAGATAAGTCGATGTGCGTAAAACTTTATATTACAATAACTGAGAACGTCGCATGATTATGTACAAATTAATCAAAACATTTAATTTCATTATTCCGAAAGTTTTAACAATAACATACTATTCAGACAGATCAGCTTGAATATTCATAACTTAGAATGTCATATATCTAACTTATAATGTGGACAAATTTGATTGAAAGAAGTTTAAATGTTAATTTTGTAACATACCTATATATACAGTTCTCTGTCATCAAAATTTCGGTTTGATTTTCAAATGAAGGAACATGTTGTATTCAAGTAGCACATACATTTTTGCTGCATACTTTCAATTTTTATGTATTTATATTTCAAAATCATATAATACATGAAGTGTATTTTACTTGTAAGGTATGAAACGGTTATACTTAAAATTACTTAATTGTATATAAATTTTATTACTTTAAGTTCAATATAGATAGTTCATTTCAAATTAACATTAAGTTTAAATTTTTAAAGGTTCTTACATTTGTTCCGTTGTGTGTAAATCTGACATTCCATCTGAAAGATAAAACATAAAATGAATAACATGAATAACAAAATTCTAGTATAAATATGAAAAGCTTGTGTGTTAGAATGTTTTTTCCGCTAAGTTTAATACATGTTTTGTTCCTTTTCTTATGTGATAAATAAACTTGTTTCCTTCAATTAAAATCAAACATAATCTCAAGATTATCTTAATTAGTATATTGCATTATTTGTGCACCCTAAAGTACTGTCACAATAAATAAACGAATACATAGAAATTATTATTGTATGGCATTATTTATTTAGTGAAATAGATATAAAAAACATATTGAATCAAGTACGTGGATAATGATATGGGAACAGATAACAATTCAAATTATTTTGATTAAAATCTCGTTTTTTACAATTTTATTTTTTGAAAGACCATTTCTAATTTTGTCTCATTCGTTCGACCTAGAGCCATACAAGTTTCATTTTGTCAAATAAAGTGTGCGATTAAAGCCGTATATTAATGTTTTTAAACGTGTTTCTAAGAATTGAAGTTTCATTTACAGCGTGTTCCGATGGTGCATATTTACTATAAACAACAATAAAATGTGTCTGGTATCTAATAGGCCCTATCATTTTTAAGATATTCATTTTTAGCATCAGCGTCTATATGTTTAATAACGTTTAGGACTATACTTGTGTACAGATGTGGGCTTTCAGTCATACCCGCTAAGTTCAATTCGTAACCCACAATTAAATGAATTTAAAACATTTTCTTATACCAGGTATAACGTCAACTTGTGTATCTCATAAATGATTAGGGCAACATCCGACTAATAGTTTTACAAATATACAAGTATTTATTTATTAATTTGAAAGCTAAATTCATTGTTTTTTGTGGTTATAATAATTAATATCTTACATGTAATTTATTAATACCCTTTGCATGTATATTGTACAAATTGCAATGTATGCATATCGTATATTCATTTAAGATTAAAAAAACAAAGAAACCTTATCTGGTATAGTTACTATTGTTATCAGCAAAAAGTTTAGATGAATGTTATAAAAATACATTAATTATTAATACACAGTTTAATAAATAACATGGCTTAAGTGATTGAGTAGTATTAGAATATATACATGCTATTCTTTTAATTTTGATCAATCTAAATATTCTTGAAGCAGTTTTCGCACTTTTTCTTCAAATTAAGTCTTTATTTTGATAATTATTTACATTTTTTTGAGTAAACATTATAATTGCTTAAAGGTCAAGCATAGATAATAATATAGAACAACACATGTTCAAGAATGTGATGGCATCTGCAAAATTGTCTTTGTAAATAGCTTGATATACTGTTTCTTGTTCTAAACACTAAAACTTACATAATGCTTAGACTATTTAAAAGTATTGGTATTGATAATTTTGCTCTTTCGTTTCAAATACCTAATGTTTTCTTTATAAATTTGTCCACGGCACAAACATTCATGAACAATTGAAGTAACCATATCTTAACAACCTATCTAAAGATCATTTTTAAAATCCCATAAAATAGTTAAAAAATAGCATTTTGCAATTAATGCAACTTTATGAAAAAGAAAGTGTTATTAAGAAGTAACTTCTTCCGAGTAATTATTATTTTTAGATATAAGGTGTTGGTGATATATTTTATTTGGTATTTGTGATGCAACAAATACTTATGGGTATAATCAAAAATGATACATTTCTTATCAAGTAATTTTAATTATGAAATGTATTAACAATCATTTCCCAGATGATAATGTTACAGTAGTAATAACATAATTTGACGCATCATTACAAAAAAACAAAACTTTTTCCACTTGCATAAAAATTGAGTATAATGTAGATGTAGTTGTCTGCTACGTTTCGAAGTATTTTATATATATTAAACATTTTATTTTTTATTGCTTAACACGTAACTTGTGTATCACATATCTGCTATCACACATCTGCTATTATAATGAAATTAGAACTTCCTGCATTTTTGTTTAAAGTTAACGTAACACATAATGATATTTATCACATCACTTATTGATAACAACATCTACCATTGGGTACACTTCATATAAAATGTAATCAAATTTAGAGAAAAAAATAAGTATTAACAATATATTTACTTTATGGGTCCCGTTTTCCTTTTGAGGTTCAGATAAACCAGGAGAACAATGACACGAATGGGGCTATAAAATAAGGGGAGAGGGGACAACAAACACATATACTCGTATATATTGAATGAAAATGCTGCTTTTCTTAGATAATGAAGTTTAATTCATGGCACTTAAGCACATGCGAAATACAATTCACCAAACACAGAGCAAACACAGCATAAAAGACAATAGTAATGTGTATCACTTAAACATAATTAGGATCGGGCATCAATATAAAATCAGACCTTTGTTGTTTTTTGTTTTTGTTGCTATTAAATTTATGAATTGGGTTCTGTTTTGGAATTCAATATTCGAACACTTTTAATTGATAATATTGAGATACAATGTCTTATATATTGATATTTTAAAAATGAAAATCCTCATTATTTATTTAAGAAACCATCAATGGATGCAAGGAACGAACACTGCTCGCTACAGAACATTGATGGTAAGTTCTATAATTTGTAACATTTGAAGCATTTAATTTCTGTATATGTACTTCAACCAACTGAAGTATTGAACACAAATATAGCACCAGGTTCTAATAACCAGGGAGTTATTCATTTTCCACCAGTTAATCTTATGCAGACTCAGCTTTAATGTGCAAACGAATTTTGACAAATTATATTTCTAACAAGAAAAGTTTTCTAAAATGCATTTAAAGTGTCATTGACCGTAACTAAACATTATGTAATAATCATTGTATAGAAGTGAGGAATATAATGAAATGTCTTCAATTTACACCAGTGGGTGATTATTCTTGCTAACCGTATGTGTTGTAGTATTCAATTTGGTGGTTTAATTTTATTTTTAAATTCATGCTTGCACGATTGACGCGACACAAAACAATGCTTAATGATTCAAATTGAAATTGTTTAAAAACTTACAAACATATAGGCAGCTAGCCAATACATGTACCAATACAGACATTAAAATATAATACTTACACTGATACTGAAAAATGAAAACAAAAAAGAAGAGATTTAAACATCATTACAAAGTCATGTGTAAAAGTAGTGTACAATGATCAAAACAAACCGAAGCTATAACATAGTTGTTATCAAAACTTGAAGTTGGACATTTTTGAGCAACATAAAAATCATCCCATTTTGAATAATATATATATAACTTATGTTATTAACTTACACACAGGTCACAATGACAACACTTATCTGATTGCTTCTATAAAACTATTGGTCAGCAGGTATCGAAATATACCAATTAGAGTTGTTCATTAACAAACAGAAAAAACAGGTCATGGTGTAACGAATGTCACTTTGAGGAAGTTAATCATTTAAACTATACAGTGTTAAAATATGCGCTGAAACAATAACAAAGTTAAAACTATAATAATTCAAATTATTCAATTCATAACAATTAAATAATCATTTTCTAATTATATAAAGAGTATTTGTGATCATCTGAAGATTTATACTCAAAATTTAAACTATACTGCTTTTTAAGAGGAGATGTGTATTTCACACCGATATTCAAGAACATGAAACATTGAAAACAAGAACGTATTCCAATATTTTCTTTATTAAAGAAGATGTCCATGCTTCTAGTTTTAATATTCAAGATACCCTAAAACAACTCTTCAATTCGATTTGGACACTGGATTATGCGTACACCCGACGTTGAAATGATACATACTGTAACATCAATAAATTACCAGCTTAACTGACAGTTTCGGACGGCTGGAAGTTATTCCAACGTAGATTCTTTTTTAACCTTTCTAACCGTATTTCCTACCTTTGTTTTTTTCTTATTTTGTCGAAAACTCTCTTAAATAAGTAATAAGTAAAATAAAGAATGCAGCATTAGGAAAGATGAATAGCACGTATATGATAATTACCAAACATAAATACAGATATGCAGAAATAACCCTTCCTACTTTAGTTACGCAGAATACGTATGGTGCTTATATTGTAAAAAGAAATCAGTCAGTAATCGCACTAAATTGTACATATTACTTAAATCTTTAATCTTTTTACTTTTCTTAATATCTTATTCTCATCTACAGGCATGCAGCTTTTATGTAAATCAAATTTATATATTTTTCTAATTTAACACATAGTCGGCAATAAAAAATAATCTTTTTTTTTTCTCTATTTTTTCGCTTTTATTGTTTTCATTTTTCTTTGGTTGATAACAAAGCAGATGGTAAAGCAAATCGTTAGGGAACTATATCGCGTTATTTTAAATTATTAATTTATTACCTACTAAAGACTTGTATGATTGTTATTTGTGACTTGGATACATCATTATCTAATTAATATTGAAATTAGTTATTCTAATTTAAGTGGATCATTGTCTACTTCCTTTATTTACATATGTTGGAGTAGTTTATACAAAGTATGTTGAATGGATATAAACAAGAGCCATTTAAACCTGGCCATCCCCCGCCAGATGTGTTTGCTCATTGGAATAAAGTATATTTGGTAAACCAGAATATTTCAATTTTAAGAGGTATTGTAGTAATGAAAACTGATAGCTGAAGTGATTACAGATTTGAAACCTATCCGAATAGTGGTGGCTGAAAATAACAAAGGACAATATCTGAATAATAATGCAGGGTAGGTTATCATTCTTGTGTGCTGCACTCCTCCTCACGAGATCTATCCACCTATGAAGTATCAAGTTTATACCTCATACCTGATAGCTCAGGACAAAGGTCTGAAAAATAAGAAAGGCCAATGACTCAAATATTATAAAGGGTAAAGTTATCATTCTTGCGCACAGCATTCATCCTCAATAAGATAAATCCACCCATGAAGTTTCATGTTGACATCTCAAAGAGTTTATGAAATGCACTACTCAGGTGAACAATTAAGTATGAAAATAACAAAGGGCAATAACTGAAAAATTATGAAGGGAAGAGTGATCACTGTTAAGCACTGCACACCTCTTGAGTGAGATATATCCACCTATAATGTTTCATGTTGTTATCTCAAAGGCTTTTTGAGTTATGCTCTGGACAATAGTTAATTTTGAAAAATTACAAAGGACAATAACTGAAAAAATATTGCAGGGAATAGTTATCATTCTTGTGCACTGCACTCTTCCTCAATATAATCTATTCACCAAAAAAATTTCTAGTTGTCAATGATATCATATGCTTTTTGAGATTTGCTCCGGATTAAAATGTCGTACGGAACGACGGACGGACGAACGGACGGACGGACAGAAGGACGGAGGATACTATTTCTATACAAATATGTTTCTATGAGTATTCCAGGGTGGGCCAATATGTACTGCAATATGGTCAATTAATTAAACAAAAGAGAAGCTATTGTTCAATGTTCTACTTTATTCCTTCAAAATAATTTCATCCTAAGGAAGTACAAAATTCTGGAAACAAAGTGATCCCTCGGAAGCATTAATCACAATAAAATAACATAAGAATTGCGGACTCGGTTTGATTGAGTCTGTACATGAGGGATAATGAATAATTGCAACATCCCTCACGCCCCCTAGCATCGGCACCGAGCAAAGTTTCAGACGTTTATTCCAAGTTTAAATGCTTCAGCATTGTCCTCCTCATGTATAACTTTAAATAAGTAAATCATAACCGACCCTAGTCAATTTTTACTTTTGACCTTCAATATGATATTTCAATTAAGGAATGAGGAAAGGGTCACACGATGACAATTCTTAAGATTGCGGTCGGAGTGGACTTATCGTTTGTATTTAAATGAAATATTAATTATAAATTATAACATTATGCACTCGCTACATTATCAAAATAAACAAATTACTAGACGGAGAGCGATCATCACTTAGTACAAATTTAAACTTTATTTTTATTCTAATAATCTTATTAGTTACCTGTTTGAGAATGTTTTAGTTTTCTAAGGACTGCAGCCAGACAGGCATTTCATATGTTGAAAATGTAAATTCGAAGTAGTGAAACAAACGTAGTATGCAAACAAACTAACAAAAAATATATAGAAACGGTTCAATTAATTCAAATAAACTTTTTTTTTAAATTATTGATTCATCTAAATAACACATCTCACTGGTCAAATGTTATAATATGACGATCGCTTATGATGTAGACTTTAATGATTATAATTTTAGTTATTATTATCAGTATAACAAACTAATATTAGTTTTATCGGTTATCATACTTCATAAATTATTTAGTAACATGTTAAACTTAAAAATCCCCCCAAAAATCGCCTTAAGTAAGTTTAAACGCATTGAATTGATATATTTCGTTTTCCCTCCAAAGACTTTAAATAAGATTATTATCCCATCGTATCTAAAATGTCTGACTTGAAACATATCTCTTCATTTATAACTTTAACTGCTGACAATAACTAGTAAAACAATAAGAAAATACAATTTATCATTTATTTGGTGTTCGGTTATCCGGAGCCAGTTGCTTACAGCTCTTTTAAAATTAACCGTCCGTTAACTTAACAGTTCGTTAAATAGCTAAACAAAAATTACTTAACAACTTGGTAAATCAATTTAACATGTTGTTGTTTGCAAAACAGCAACAAACACATTAGAATAACAGATCTTGTATCAGAAACCGTGTTAAAAGGAGGATCATTGCTTTATTCTACAACGACGCAAACAAAATTGATATTTGAAGTTACAAATACAAATAAACTTGAAATTAGGAAAAATACAAGTACCTCTAATATACGGTCAACGGTCATTCAAAGCGCCTTTTGAAAAGTGCGCAGAACTCAAAATGGAGGAATGTGTATTTGTTAAGGTTTATACCTTTTGAAAGACATATAGCTAGAAATGAACAATTTCATGCTACCTGGTCAACGTACTAAAAATTCTTCATTAATTAGCTGATAATTAAAAACAATATAAATGAAACAAATTCCGTCTATATTTCTTAGAGCATATTCTAATGAAAACTGCGGGAGATTTGTCAGAAACTAATAATATTATTATATGTGAATAATGAGTTTAAAAACCGTCAACAAACATTATCATATATTTGCGTACAAAAGAGTAATGCAACGCGTTGAAAGAACAACATCCACTGAAAAATGTTTTATCAGACTCTTACAATTGGAATATCCTCTTTTATTCATTTTATGTATTATTGTGTTTCATACCTTGAGGGGCAAACAACAATATAAGTTTATCTAATATGTAAATGCGATAAATTGGGGAATGCATATTTTTGCGTTGTCTTTTACAATGAAATTCCATGTTTGTGCCCTTTGTTTAAGACAAAATAAATTACGGAAATATCACCTGATGTGTACTGACAAAAATGATATAAAAACCAATGTTATTATATTGAATTCATCATGTTTTATTAACGAGTGATAAATAACAGAAGAATAATTATATGTGGATAATAATACTTTGTGATAATTCATTACATGTGATGTTCGGTACAGATATGCTCAAAAACTAAGTAAAAGCATTATATTTCCACTCCGCAAGTTCTATAATTAAGTGATGATATGAAAATGCACATTTTTTTTAATGTATATTAAATTATAGATGTAGCACATCACATCAATTTAAGTGAGTTTTGTAAAACTATCAAAATCTGAAAACTTACTCAAAAAAGGCATCCATAATATGTACATAAATGCAAATTATATTACGAGAATCAATACAAAATATCGTTATTATGAACTATCAATATTTGTACAGGGATATATGTACTACAGTTTCTGTTTGAGGCCGCACCTGTATAACTTGAAAAAAAACCTCATACATGTGTGTTATGGACAATTACGCGTGCAAAATGACAAATACTTACTTATGTTTGATCTACAATTGTTATATTTTAATTTGATGACATAAACAAGATATGATCAAGTTTAAATAATGGTCAATTAAATTGCCATATTTCCTTTATTCATATAACACAATTAAGTATTATGTACGAACAAGTTTAGATAATGATGTCGTATACTGAAATACGGTAAATGTGACTGAAATGAAAATTATATATGCTTCGTATGAATACTCTCAAGAAATGTGTTTGTATATATAAGTATATATAAGAAATTAGGAACAAATGTTATAACATCAGTGAGAAACACATTATACTAATAAAAGCTAGTCTCAAAGTATCTCTTGATGAATGTATCATGATAATGTGCGTAAATCATTTTAGAAATCATATCTCCTATTTCACCAGCCTTAATTTGTTTGCAAACTGTAATTATATCATAGTTGTATTGAACGTAACATTTAAAAGTATCAAACTTTCAAATAAATAGATGTTAGATTTGATACGATTTATAATCAAGATAAAGATGAAGAGAGTATAAAGAGTGTTTTCATTTTAGCGTTAGCGATAATCAGATATACTGATCACTTTATCTGACAAAATTTTGCAACAAACACAATAAGTCAACAGACAGAAATAGTAACGCAATCAAAGATGACTTTTAATGTGTTTGAATTGCATACGATTATCCGCATATAATTACAGTTGAAATCTTTTGATCTATATGCTTTCTTTCAAGTGTTGATACTATTGGTAAAACGAAACTTTGTGTTAGACAAATATAACTTTTAAATGTTCCAACATATCATTTTGATGTTAAACATAACGTACAGTGTGTCGTTTTAGATTGTGACGTAGTTACGATTTATTCCAAAAACACTCATATCACGATCGATATCTGCTATTGATTGAAAATATTAACTAATATGTTGAGTGTTTTCTTTTCAACGAATCGAATCCTTCGTATTCCAATAAAACGACATGAAGACTAATATACATTTATCTGAATATGACATACATTAATGCTATATGTCGATTATTATATTTGTATTTAACAGAAATCACACTTGGACATTTTTAAAATGTATCAGACATGTAGTATACATAATGTTTAACAAACTACATAACGATAAAGTCTCTTGACCATTTGTCTTGTAAATTATATCATTAAATATATCATTATACATTAAACCATTTAAGAGTCATTTTTTGATCTGTTAATTTCAGTTAAACAAATGTTAAATACTTACAGACTCTTAATGAAAATAAATAAAATTAAAAAATGATAAGAATAATTATCGTATTACATTTATGGTTTAATTCAAACATATCGATCATGACACTAGGAAAATACTGAAAAAACAACGTATTAAGTTATTAATGTAGCTGTCGTAAAATATATTAATATTGTTGTGACAACTTAAGTCAGTACGTATTAGCGAGAGCTCGTTTAACTTAAGCAAGTATACTATTAGATAAAAGGGGTAAAAGAAATGCATTACCGAATAAAATCATGTGAGCACGTCTGATATTTTGCGTTTTTGATAGGAATCTAGAGTGATGGTCCCGGTAATTTCATTATCAAATTAAAACTATCAAATAACATTCCACTTCTACAGGAAAAAAATAATCAAGTTTTTGTATAAGAAAACAATACAATAAAAAAATGTTTAATAAAAATTTCCGAGCCAGAGTTAAATTTGCATGCAAGAATAGCGCTAATGCACCTTTCATTCGTAATAATATAAAAAAATAACTGCAGAAACCATCGGACTTTTCAAATGACCCTCCCCACACCGAAGTTGGCTTTCTTAACACGTTTAATGTAGAACGAATAAAAGATAAAATAAAACACGTGAAAGACTGATAGAAACGAAATACCCTAACTACCATTTTAAGTATTAATAAAATAGCTGCAAATGTTTTGCGAATATAAATTTCTGTTCATCAGAACTAATTTGACGGCTTATCATTTACTACAGTTTATAATAAAATATTATAATACCTGATCTGTACACTCAGTTACATTCTAATTACGCCTAAAATCAATTTTGTATTGATATCTTAAAATTTTGTTAAGTGGTAATGTTTTACAGAAATCTTCAAAATCTTTGCACTATTTTTATTAGTTTTATCGGGCTTTGAAACTATATTTATATGCGTTTGAACTCGATTTCAGCATTATTCTAAAACAAAGCGAACAAGATTGATATTTATTTCTTAAAATTTGCAAGTGACAACTTCATGGAAAACCTGGAATTCCTGAAAAAAATAACTCTGAGATACGGTCAACGGACATAGCAAGCGTGTATTGAAAAGTGGGCAAGCCTAAATAGGGATCCTTAAAAAGACCTAATTTTATGTTTAAGCCTATGCCGTTTGACATACATGTTGCTGGACACGGGTAATTCTATGCTACCCGCTGAATATACTAAAAAATGTATTTTCTTTATTTGCTGATTAAGAATTAAAATCACATTTAGTAAAACAAATTCCTTCCAAGTTGCAAAGAGCATAACCTCTTTTACAGTAACAAACTTTGACCAATGGGCATTTGCATTGTGAGTTGATTGAGGAGCTATTGTAATGAAAACAGATTGAGATTTGTCAGAAACAAATATATGTTATATATATGAAGAATGAATTAAAAAAAAGGAAAACAAATATATTATTATATTATTTGCGCGTTTTGAATACTTTCGTACGATATCTCACAATACTCATTTACAGTTAGAAAAGAGTAATGGAATATGTTTAAATTTACAGAGCAACATCCGCAGAAAATGTTTTAACAAACACGTACAATTGAAATACCCTCTTTTATTCGTTTTAAATACCATTGTGTGTTTTTATCTGAACAACACCACCCCCCCCCCCCAAAAAAAAAAAAACGAAGAAAAAAAAAATGTTGTGTAATGTTTGTAATACATTTCAACAATTAAAACGACGCAATGTAATAGAACAAATCTTTATAGCTACGTGTAATTGGATAAATCTGTTCTTCACCATATCCTTATTGATATTTTGCATAAGTTACATCTATATACCTGTCAATGCTTAAAAACAAATATATATATAACTACAAAACCGTTTCAATGATCCCTGTGTAAAATTTTAATAGAGATGTAATCTTTGATCAAATTATAAGACTGATTCATCCGTAAAACGGACCGTTAAAGTGGTAAAATATCTCGCTCTAGACTTTTTGCGTCTTTCATATTAAATATAAAAATATATATGATTAATTAGACAATGACGTTCTACCCATTCGGCTAAAGTTGCACTTTTATACCTTTATCGAATAAGATTACTTTGAATCACTTAAACATAAAGTGGCATGTCGGTGTATATTTTGAATTGATTATCACATAATACTTTCATTGTCAATTTGGTATAGATTGCCATTAGTTTTTCATTTATTATTGACAATGTAGACAAGATGCTTCCAGTAAAAAAACGATCAATTTAACTAGACTTGCAATGCAATACCAAATAAAAAAGAATCAAGTTATTAAAAATATATACCTCATAACAGATGTCCCCGTTTTAAGACATATATGCATGTCTAGTAAAAAAAAAAAACATTTTTGTTTGTTTTTCCGGTCACAAGTGGTTGAAACAAAAAAAACTTCAAAAAAGCTAGTAAAGCATGTTTCTTTCCAGCACGAGCCAACCAAAAGTCAGATTTGTATATTACTGTATCTATAATTATATTTTAACAATAAAACAAAGTCAATTAATACAATATTGTAACTATTTATGAATTTAATGTCGTTCATACGTAGTTATTCAGGTAAAATAACATGTATAAAATCAGTTCAGAATTGTCGGTATAACACATAATATCTGCAATATATAATGTCTACAGTTTTAATATGTTGTTACATAATTTTCTGTCATGTGTTGGTAGCTTTTATACACTGTTATACATTGTGTGTCTGTTCTAGCACATTATTTCTAGGTAAACACACCCCCACACACACACAGAAATTAAATAAAGCTACTTAGTTTGATCATTGTATGACAGTACACTCAAATTAAGAATGATATATGCCCTTGATAGAAAGCTTTAACTTTCATGTGCTGTAGCATATCATTGTAATATTTAACATAACTTAAAATATAGTTTTAGATTGCAACTTAGTTACAAACACTCATAGCACGATCGATATTTGTGAATAATTGATAACATGAACTCTTATGTTGAGTGTATTCTTTTAAAAGAATCCTATCTTTTATCTTCAAATACAAAAACATCAATTTTTATCTGAATATTTCATAACTTAATGCTTTATGCCGGTAAATATATATGTATTTTAAAGACATCATAATGGTGAATTTAAAAAAAAAGTTTCAGTCAATCATTATTCATAGTGTTAAACAAAACTCAATACCATAAACATATTGATCATTTGTCTAGGAAAATATATTATTTACACAGAACTATCCCAAAGCCATAATTTGTATTGTCAGTTTACTAAAGCATAATAAATTTTGACATTATACATACAGACAATTAATGAAAATAAACAAAAAATAAAATGAAAAGAATAATTATCGAATACTTTCATGGTTAAACTTCAAACACATCTATCATAGCGTTAATGAAGTACATTGTATAAACAACGTTTTAATATGCAATCTGGTACCGTCAATGTGGTAAAAAGTAATTCATTTAGCGGATCATAACATGTATAACTATTGCATATGTAATTGAACACAATGGTTATAAACCCTTTATGTATAATAAACATCATGTATGTACTATAATAGTATACATACGGTTAATACTGTTAGACAAGACACTAGTTATATATATGCATCGACAGAATTCTACTCTAGGCTATTTTACTCAACATGACTGATTAAGTGTGTAATCCATGCTTGCAGCAGTACAGTGCAAAACTATGCCTTTTTCATTATAGTTCTGAACTATTTTTTACAAATGTTGCCTATGCTTTCAGACATTCCGGTAGTTTAATGTATATAAGAGCAATCGTTTTTAGATAATTTATAGCTTGTTTCTATTAAATTAATTACTGTTAGCATTGTTGCCCGATCATCTTGATATATTGTTTCTTTATAACACGTTATTAGAGACACTACTTGATATTGTGATACTTTTTAAGAGAACCGGTTGAATGATGTTGGGACAACTTAAGTAAGTGCTAGTTAGAGTGATAAACGTCGTACAGTTAAAGCAGGTATAGAAAAAAACGGGAGAAAAAGAAATGCATTACCGCATACCAACACGCGAGCTTTTATGATTTTAAAAGATGAGTCACGGTCACCATGATTACACATGTGGTTACAATGATGATTCATTTCATTCACCAAATAAAGTACCAAATGACACGGCACTCGAATGGAACATGTAGGCCAGTTTTTAAATACGAAAACAGCTAGTTGAGAATTTTCCGACCAGAGTTATATATGTATGCAAGAATAGCGCTTTCATTTGTAATTTAACAATTGCAGAAACCATCGAACTTTAGATACCCGCCTAGCAAGCTAGCGCTTTGAAAGCATCTATGTATCCGATATTTACGAAAGAAGATAAGGTAATTATATAATTCTTAAAACTAAAATATTGATGAAAAAATGCACGTAATTTTGTTTTCCTTATTTTAACAAAGAAAAAAGATGTTGCAATGAATTATATGTTTCGTATTTTCACTGGTGTCTTGCAGTGCTATTTTCTTCTGAATCCAGCAAATGCACATACGTTAATGGTAAGTCTTTTGGATCGCAATGTAAAAAAACGTTTGTGATATAATATATCTCAATATAATATAACAGAAAAAAGCAAGTTTATTTTTTTATAAAAAAAAATAACAAAAATTATCTGCTACTAAGCTAATAATGAGACTAACGTATCAAACGGTATACACACGGTAATTCAATTTGATCGAAATACTGAAGTAATTTGAAAACTGGTTTTGCAAAGTTTGAAACATGTTGTTGCATGTTTTAAGTCATCGATTTAAGAAACGGTACATTCAATAATATGATAAGGTTAACATTGAATTATGTTTAATGTTACACTGCTCTGACATATCAGACATAGTATATCGTACCGTATTGATAATTTCTACTAAAACGTTTGACGGCATTTTCTATGTTAAATAATACAAAAATATTCTGTTTAAATCTTTTTAAAGCAAATCATTACAAACAAACAACGCTAAAATACCTAATACTTACAAATAAACTGTGCACTTGATTCGATCGCCGACTTTCCATGCATCTGCATTTTTTGCACTGAATTTGCTTCCTCTTACACTAAATTATAGATGACATGTTTAAACAAACGAATATTGTATTTTTTTTTAAAAAATCATAGTCCTTTGAATCCATTTCGTAGAAATGAGAATACAGCTATGTTATTATATACATAAAACTTTTAACTCTAGGCAGTGCTTTTATAAGAGAAACGTTTTTTATTGTTTTTTTTTTTTTTTCAATAATATTTTACATTGATACTGAATTGAAATACATTGCTGTTAGCAGTTAGTTCACTGTAATTTAACTTGTCAATTTAGCTCATTATTGTGTGTGTAAAGACATGTACCTCCTTTATTCGGAACAAAAATGCATCGGAAGGTCTTAAATTACATAAAATATTTCAAAATTGAGTATTTGATGCAGACGGAAAACTTACTGTTTAAACGTATGTGTTAACTTAATTGCAATTGTAAAACACAATTTGAATAGAATTATACAGAAAAGATGCTTATACTGCAGAAAAACTGTCACGATAGTGTAAAATTCTCAAACATTAATTAAAATAATAAAATTATAAGAAACGAGACTAAGTTAAACATTCATAACATACATTTAATAAGAATATGGTTGTAAAATTTCTTGGAAACGAAAACTCCGTTTTCTTAACATTTTCAAAACGGAGAATCCGTAACATGATAATCATAGAAATATACTTTTTGTTATTTATTGTCAGCAGTAAGTTTTATTCTAAATCATTTAACTGTGTTGAATCTATAAATACACATAATGAATAATTATTGAATACAAGCACTCAATGCATATTTATATTTGAGGAAAACTACCGAGTGGTGGGAAGAACAGTTTTGTTTTAACATGTAGAGAAACTAAAATATGCAACTAGGATACATCTCATGTGAAACATTTGAACCTTAGTCTGCTAAAAGCTCATGCTTAAACAAAGTTGACACCTGATACTTTAACATCTGGTCAAGAACCAAGCAAATGACAATATTTCCAGCTAAGGTTTTAACTATAGTTTGCTAAATAATGCATTTTTTGTCCATATATTACATTTTAATTCGTAAATAGCTCTAAAGGTTATCGATATGATAAAAAAGCAAATAAAAGTTCTTTTTTTATTAACCCGTTTCCAAATTTAATGATGTAACTATATATTCATACTACTATTTTCTTTCAATCATACACACATCAGTAAGACAGAACAAAATAATACATATTTAGACAATAAAGTTGTCGATACGTACTTGTCGTTTGAATAGTATCCATAGGAATTTTCGCCTACGCCCGGTAGAAGATTGTCAGGATAGTTATCTGGCACTACACCAATAGCTAGAATATAAATATATACTTCACATTCTACGTTTTTATTCAATCTTTATGTACGTAACGGAAATAAAACAACAAACGTTTCCAACTAAAATTGAAAGTGTAAATTAAAACTTTTCATTTATGGTATTAAATTTCTATTCAATAAGAACAATTCATGAACAAAAATTTATTTAAAACAAAATAGTGCTAGACATAGCATTGCAAGAAAGAAAAACACGTTATATAAAATATGTTATTGTAACAGTAATGTTAATATTTTTTAACACCATATACATCAAAAATATAGATGTCGTTCTATTAAAATCATAATGATGCAATCATTGATATGTACCAGCAATACTGCAATTACTTATCATATATCTACAAACTGACTTTACAAGCCAGTTGAATATTTACACAATAAGTATATTGTTTTTACCTAACGACCCGCTTTTACCCATGCTTAATATCTCAATTTCAAAGAATAATCCCTCACGCACATTCTCCTTGAACACATACAATCCAATAGCATTACTTCCGTATTCGGCATAACTGTAAACAAATAATGTGAAGACGTATTAGTATTAAGCATACATTTGTTACAAATCATTAAGAAAGAACTGTAACAGTTTATAATTCTGAATGCATTTGAACTGAATTTTGTGTGTTTTACAATGTTTCTTTCGCTGGTATATCAAATATCGTAAAATTTTAGTAATTATAATTATTATTTGATGAAAATTCCACGTTAGTAATTTTAAAAGTTTATTTAAAGTGCTGATGATTATCTTGTTATAATAATTATTCACGATGGTTTCTCTAAATTTGTAGTGGAAATCTGAAAATAGTGTTTTGAAGCAATACCTTATTGTTCACAGAAACAAATAAATATATATAAAACTTTAAACTCGGTATTGCTTTATTTTAATTTAGAGCTTATATAATAAGCAAGCGGATACCATATGCATGTTCATACCCCTTTTAACTTAATTTTATACAATCATGTAAAATTTCTAAATCACAACATTAATAAATGTGTCAGATTTTAATAATGTTTTATGTATAATAAAGGCCTTTAAGCGTTATTTGTATTTGCATATTAAGAGTACCGTGAAAGATATATAAAATTGAATTAAGAAAAAGTCATCATTTACATTGAAGTTGTATATATACCTGAGACATTCGCCATCTATTTTTAGATTTCTGCAAACTAGTTTCCTGTCATGTAATGGCTGTAAATGAAACACATAATTAATTGATTAACGACAATTTCATAAACAACTGTTAAATCTGTTTTAATCTTTATCTTAAAAAAATCTACAAGCAAAAAGTACATGTTGTATTATTTTGTAAAACATATTTTATGTTTTAGCGTGATCTAAAATAAGCAAAAACTGTAGTTAGATATACATTGATTTGAATTGAACCTTCTTGTAACCCTCTTCCGCTCAGTTGGTGCTTATAAGTACCCAGAGCCGTGTACATATGATGTCGTTATACGTTAGATGCAGAGATAATCTCCCCCTTTTGTTTCAAAATTGGTTTGGAGGAATACGATTGTTACGACGTGATTTGTTATCATCGAAAGTTGCAAGCGTTTTAAACACCCCAGCATTTTTTAATTATTTTAACATGGATGGTTGTTTGTACATATTAACTTTTTTAAGTCATAACATAAGAAGAGTTCTGGTTAAAGAAAAGATGTACAATACTATTCATTCTTATCATTATTTTTCTTTTTAGATTATTACATCTATTGAATACATGACTTTTTCTGATATTAAAAAACATACGAATTCCTTTAGTTTTGAAACTGACTTGTTGCATTTGAAGTGTATACCTTATCAAATTAATTGATAAATCAAATGAATATAAAATAATATAAATGATTTTTTTTTAAATTATTGATGAATTCGTTTAATTAATAAATGTAGGTTATCACTTATAATCGTTTATAAATGTTGAATGAATCGTACCATAAATTAACGTATAGTTATCTGAGATATATTCTAACAGTGATGCCAATTTGTATGCATACACTTTTCAAATATGGCCCATTTAGTTATCTAGCATTTATTTAAACAAGCAAACAAAAAGGTTAACAACTATATGCTTAAACCAAGGCAATTTTGTTGGAACAAAATAATCGTAATTTTATGATTTTATTTTGTTACCACGGAGACACAAAACATCTCAAATAATCAAACTTTCATACTTAATTGGTCACTTTATTATACAATAATCTAAACACTAGATTATTTGACATATGTATATCCTAAGCAAACATTCGCTAGGCTGAAACAGTCCAGTTAAATCGATTTTTCGAAGAGGTGGATTAGGGTTCTAACTTGTAGGTAAACTGCGATTAACTTTCATTTTATCTGAATGATGCATTTTGCAATCTATGAGCATTGTTTTATAATGAAATGTATTTAACAGATATTCATACATATGAATAATGACACTTTTAACCAACCGAAAGGCATTTTAATATTTCCTGGATTTATAAATGATTCAGTTATTTTAATTTGACAATCTAAACTGTCTTGATGATCGGTGCCTTGTTATACGAAAACTACACTAACACTAATTTATTATACCTAATGCCAAGATCGCCAACAAATATTTCATACAACGACACATGAAAATAATTAATATAACTTTATTTATTTATCACAAAATCAAATGGTGGTCGTCATTTATTGCCTGATTGCCGAAAAATGTGTAAATATACAGTAATTACAAGGACCAATCTTTAGATGACACTTAATTTCATAAAGCATATTTCTGATAAGAAATTAAATAACTCACTTGAAGCTTTTGGTTCGCTACTGCCCTCGTCGTGTCTTCTCTTTCATATGCCACTGCCAATTCTTTCTCTATTACAATTACACGTTTCAAGATTAATTAAATTTTCTTCTAGACAAGTGTTCACAGTTGTATGATAATAGCTTACATTAAGACGATTGAAAAACTTAAATGCTAGTAATGAAATCTGAATATGTTTGCTATGAAACTTCATTGATATGATCACCCGTGTGAGTTGAATTTAATATAAAGAAAGTGAATGGTATTGAGAAATAATATCACTTACCAGTCTGTTTGGTTCTGCTTTCACTCTTTGCATGCTTTATAATAAATAAAGACGCTATGTAAACGGATAATTGCCAATATTTATCATCTTATTAGATTGACTTCTTTAAATTTGAAAAGAAAATGCGACAGTTGTATTTACAGCTTTTTCAAGACAAATTCTTACCAATTACCAAGAACAACAAAAAACGTCTTATCATGATGACAAAAATTATGAATGTATCCAAGAAACGTTCTGGTATAAGAACTTATATAACAAAAACAAGTTCATGATTATACAGCTTTGGATATCAATAACCTTTTTTTAAATAGTCGTTATATTATGAAATAAATTATAAATAATAAATAAATAAATAAATAAATAAATAAATAAATAAATAAATAAAAATTGATTAATTAATTAACGAATCAATTAATTAATTAATTTCTTAAGATAATGAGAAAGAAATACGTAAAGCGATTTATTCTAGTTATTTCTTTTTCAATGTTTACAATGCTAAAACACATTCACGTTTTGCATGAAATACCCTGTTTGCCTTACAACAGTTTTGTGCTCACTTTTATGTGCCCTGTCCTGTACAAACAATGACTTATTTGTCATTGTATCGGCTAATTAGGTTTTGGGAATTGTGTTAAAATGTTTTAAATTTACTACTTTGTGTTCCATTCCCCACCCCCACCCCCCCCCCCCCCCCCAAAAAAAAAAAATATTACCTTAGTCCGTAATAACTATACTATACAACACACGATTGCAATATAAAATACTCAATTCTAATAAGTAGAGTCAGCAAACATCCAGAAGTTTTACGTGTCCAAGTAAACATAGTTGATTATTATTTTGTTGTGAACAATAATATTGACTTGTGGTCAATACGCCAGGAAGAAAGTTTTATGTTTTAAACTTTAGAGTTTTATTATTATCTTTCTCCCTAATGTGTGTTTGTTCAGATTGCAAGTTTAAACGTTTCATTTGTACAATCTCAAAATAACTACAATGAGTTTTTTTAAATGAAAATTCTTATATCGACTTGCCTGAGGTAAAGGATCTTGAACTTGAAGTAAAGGATCTTAAACTTGAGGTAAAGGATCTTGAACTTGTATATTATCAGTCGGATTAGTTTGCCTCAATTCATCTTGATGTTGTTGAACAAAAAAGTATAAATGCTTTATATACACTGAAGTAACTGATATCTTGTTTTTTGTCTAAAATGCATATTAAACTGAATTGAGTATGCATGCATAATGACCTTTATGACATGACATTACCTGAACAACGAGTGGCAAAAAGAAAAAAAAAACACGCCCTTTTCCACATCAAACTCAACTAAAATAGAATTGGATTCCGTTAAAAGATTACTACAGATACATTGAAATATTTAGCATTGACGACAAAAGCAACGCAGTTTTAAGCATGCTTCTCTTGTTTATATATTATTTATCATAAAATTGCAATGTGTGAAAAATAATAATGATAATAATGAAATAAAACTTACTATTTTCTGACTGTTTAATGAGCGACCCAATCACCTTGCTTTCTTTAATTGATTCAGCAAGTTCTTCGTCACGCTTGAATTTATACTGAGTCACTATGTTTTCCTTTTTTACAATATCAAAATTTCTCTTTGTCTTTTTCAAAAACGACTTTACTTGCAGAGAAGCTACGAAAAACTTGTTCGGCTGATTAATTCTTGATTCTAGCATATTGTTTTGACGTGACAATTCTGCAATTAAGTCATCGGTCTGCTTCTGTAGATCGTCCATTGTTTTCTTGTCGTTCAACATAACCTCCTTTGCCTGATTCAGAACGCTAGATTTCATTTTTTGTATACGCTCAATTACATGATCTGCGAATGCCTCTACGTCACGAACAAATTGCTCATAGAATTTGGCAATCTGTTGTCTGTTGATCACAAGTAATAAGGAACTATCTTCAGCCTCTTTCGTGCATCTAGTTATCTCTTGTATGATATTTCTAGAATCTTGGCTTGTACTAAAGGCAGCAACTTTGTCCCGAATGAATTCCAACTTGCATTCATTATGATTTAAAACGCCACATTCTCCACAGCAAACCTGTTCGTGCTTTGGACAATAAAATTTCACGAATTCTCCATTGTGCTGCTGACATGTTTCATACGAATCATCAGCCGTTATTTTCACTGAATTTGAATCGTCAAGTTTTACCAAGGAATGATTTCTACTAATTTTACGTCCTTTATGTTTCACAAAACATGAATTGCAAAAGTAAACTTCACATTCTACGCAAAACCCATCGGCACAAGTTGTTATATCAAAATCTTCGCAGAAACTACACAGTGTATCATCTTTGTCTTTCATACACTTTTGGCCAGATACTTCCATAATTCTGCAAAAAAACCGTACCTACAAATCACCAAATATAAATGAATTCATACATATTTTACTTTACATCTGTATGACCTATTTTGCAGCCTTTGAGTATCAATTTTTATCATTGAATTATCTTCTATATAAACAAATATATCTATATGACAACACATAATTAGCCGTATATGTCAATTGTTAACAATCTTGATATTGTCATTAAATCGGTGAAAAAAAATTGTTCTCATGTAGAATTGTAATAAAATCATTGCTAATGAAATCAATATGACACAACTTCCATTTAAGAATATCTAAAACTAGTTTTGTATTCGTTTGTTTGGCTTGAAATCTATTTTTAACATTGAAATATCATTATAAATGTAACAAGGGAAACACTAGTCAAGCACCGTACATTTATTTGATATTCTATATAATATATATTCAATTTATAATATATGTTTTATGGCATCTAAGAGAAAAACATTTGAATATCAGTCATATAAACCATGTTCATAAAATGTAGTTGTGAAATCTTTTTAAAAGTTCACTATACATGTATACATACACGTAATCATATAAAACTTATTGCATCATATTTAATGCTTTATGTTTGATTTTAAGTAAAACAGAACACATGCTATTAAGGTATTGTTTTATCTCTTAAATTTGTGTAAAACAAAATAAAATGATTTGGAAAGATGTGACTGATATACACAGCATTGCATTCCCACAGCAAAACAACGTTTTCCATTTTTGAAGGTGACGATATTCATAATAAATATAATAATTCTTCATAATTATATATTTTTATAAATTTATAAAAGATAAAATAGGTTCATTGCAAAGTACGAATTGTACAGAGCCCCTAAGGTGATATTTTCGGCACTTTTTTCCCGGCATTTAATTCGTTTTCACGAAATATTATTTCGTACCAACACAGTAAATTTCATAAGGCGTCGTTCCAACTTTACAGGCGTGGGAATACCAGTTCCCTCTAAATGTATTATTTCAGGCTCGAACGGGTACCTGAAGAGAACAACCGACGTTCCTTGTGCCAGCTTGAAAGCTTACTCATCGAAAAGAAACAAAAATCCTAACGGAATTCAGACCCACATTGGTGTCTCCTACTCGAAACACCGTTGACTTCTTGTAAAATGTCTAAAATATATATACTAATGCAACATATAGCAACCTGAACAAAAAAGTCGTATCTCTGAAGAAAGGAGAAATTAACCTTGAGAATATTTCCACAATAACCTGAATGTAATATTAGTATGGAATTGATGAATGGCCTCAGTACAATAAAAACGTTATTCTTATTAAGCGATAAATGTTTATGTTTCTTTTATTTGACTGAATTTTTTAGCTTTAACTGTCAAGTCTATACATTAACTTTTATAGGGCAAACAGTTAACTACAGATCCCTGCACTGTTGATGTTTTTTTTTAACAATTTTACAATTGTGTATAGTAATCTGAATTAAATGCAACATTAAATACGGGTGTACTGACACACAATCTTCAAATCTCGTTCAAACACAAGGTGATATATTTGTATAGACAATGACTGACGGCGATTCCTTTACTGATCTGTCGTTACCTGAAACCAAACCTTTCGGTAGTCATCTTTTATTGACTTAAAGCAGCATAATGAACTTATTTCAAAACCTTGAAGCTATTTCTGTAACATTGATATAATGAAATATAATAATAGATAAATTAAACCAGAAATTATACATACAATTATAAGGTTATTAAGAAATTATGTTTATTTACAGCGCAATTGCGCAAATGACTCTGGAAATTGAAGCATATTCGAGGCGCTTGAGGTTACTTATAATTCATTTAAAGGCACATTGAGCCTACAAAATACTATCATATAATCACTTATCTTTTTTTAATTTGGTATAATGTTACAGTAACCAGAACATTATTCATTGGCCAACTAGATAAATAAACTATTGCTTGTTCTTTATATCTAGTTTGTAATTGGTATAATTATAAAGATTAAGGATTTTGCATGGATGTCAACTGTCTAATTTGTTAACATTTTACTACTTGAAGACACATGCCGTTAAGTAGAACTTTTTTATTCGTTTTATATATAATATGCTATAAATCCATTATATTAACATTATTAAACAAATGGTTGACGTTTCTTAAAAAGGAAAAGCAAGAAATGTATTGATGACTTAGTCATAATATGCCGTCAATGTGTTCATCCATGAGTAGATTGAGTAAAGTAACATTTCAGTTTAGTGTACGAGTCTGACAGAGACTATATCGGATAGCAGTTTAATGTATATTTTGATAGAACACGTGGTGGTTTGTTTCTGGAAGTTCACAGAGACACAGTAGTGTGTATTTCATTGTCTGAATCGGTGAACACTTTAAAAACGACACTCAATTTGTAGACGTGCATATAATACTTTTCTAATGTCTGTATGAAACACGGGCTATTTTATTTACATGTTATAATTCAGAAGACATAGGCAAATAAAGAAGGTTCTGCGAAAGGTCGTTCCTGTTTCTTACAAAAGAATGTAAAAAATCATTATAATAGGCATTTGTTCCTGTGCTTGAACTTCGAAGATAAGACTATGTCGTAATGTTTTCACTGTAGAAGGTCGAGAAATTATTGGAAAGAGTTTATTTTTCAATCAGCAAAAAATAAAAAAATGCAATTTATTATTTAAGTCTTAATATTCGCTGCAGTCTAAACATTCGCAAAGGATGGCTTCTAGATAGCAAAGCGTCCATGCAACTGTAAAATTTGCTACAACCAATGCCATTTCTAAAGGCTTCATCTCTCTCGGATTATTGCAATAGAGAAAAACAGAATCCCTAAAGAAAGCAAAACACGGCATAATTGTAAAATGTTGCAGGCTCGGTTTGATCGAGTCTGTTCATGGACGGTACTGAAAAGTGCAAGTTACCTTCCATCCCCCAGCACCGACTTAAGCAGAATTCAACATTTAAACACACACATTGAGACATTTTGAATTTTGAAACATCCGCAGATATGTTAATACGGCGGTAATCATGGAACCTTCAATGTGACACAGAAGTTTCATTCCACGAAAAGCGGCGTGTGGTCCCCAAATAAAAAAATGCGTGTGTCCTAAACGAGAAAACAATGGGAGGAACTAAATGACATGAAAGTTTGAAAGAATATCTGAGGTTATGAAGCCTGCATATCACAGGCAAGACGTCAACAAACAAATTTAAAAAGCAGGTAACATATCTTAAGGGTGATTATACAGTATTCAAGTAGGAATACTGGAATCACCCAAATTGAAAAAGGTCATATACAAGGAACTAAAAATGTAATTTAAAATGTAAAAACAACAATTATGTCGTGCTAAATGATCTTCAAGGGTCGTAAATATAACTGCATTGATAAAATGTACGGGGATACTTTTTACAGCCGCCACACGGCACAAATAACACGGATGTGACAATGAAATAGAGAAAAAACAGAATCCCTAAAGAGAGCCCAAAACGGCAAAATTGTTAAATGTTTCAGGTTCGCTTTGATTGAGCCTGTTCATGGACGGTGCTGAAAAGTCCAAGTTACCGTCCATGCCCCCAAGCACCGGCTTAAGCGAACTTCAACATTTAAACACAAAAAATTGTAAAAATTTTAATTATGAAACATCCGCAGATGTGTGCATATGGCGGTTATCATGGAACCTTCAATGTGACACAGAAGTGTCGTTCCATGAAAAGCGGCGAATGGTCCCGAAGTACAAGAATGCGTGTGCCCTAAACTAGAAAACAATGGGCGAAACTAAATGAAATGGAATTTTGAAAGGGAGTCTGAGGTTATGAAGCCTGCATATCACAGACAAGACGTCAGAAGACAAATTTAAAAAGCAGGCAACATACCCTAAAGATGATTTTACAGTATTCAAGTAGAAATACTGGAACCACCCAAGTTGAAAAAGGCCAAATACAAAAAACGAAAAATACCATCTAAAATGTATACACAACAAGTTCATTTGCCTTGTATTGAGTGCAATATAGACAGCATCGGCGTACTCTAGAATATTAAAAAGTCTGATGTAAGACATATCGAGAAATATTTGGTTTTGCAAAGCATCAAGTGGAAAGAAATGAAATATGATGTTTACATATAACTGATATTGTTTCATATTTAGAGAGATTGGACATGACTAACCGTTTGCTTCTCGTAATCAAGCACACTTATTATCGACCGCGTTTATTATTTGCATTTTTAAAATTTTTATATATGTTTTATGATCCCCCTTATCGGGCTACTACAGTATTTAATTTTGGTAATTTTTTGGACGGGGTTTTAAAAAAACAATACTGAAAATCCCAAATGGTTTTAAAAATTTTTTTTTGCATGTAAAGCATGCACTATCGGTATTAATTTGGATATTTTTTGAAGGGTTTAAAAAGAATAAGTGTTCGAAATTTTAAAAATCAGATGCTTGTTCAAATCTTTCCCATTTTCGAAAGTCAAGTATCAAAAAAATTAGAGGGAAAACAGTTTTTAAGTGAGTAAAACCTTTTTATAATAAAGCATCGAAGATGTATTTCCCTTCGTTTTTTTGCGTCGTTCTATCGTAAAATGCATTTAAGAATTAAATTTTAAAAAGGTTAGTTCAGTAAGTAACTAATAAGGCCTTCCCACTAAGCGTTTTGTAAACGATAACAAAAACTTAAGTGTTTATTTATCTCTATATTAACTGTAAAGTTAGATCGACTTTCGTTACAACCAAATTTAACTACAAAAATTGTTTTTTTTTTTATTTAAGGGTTAGGGTTAGTAATAATTTTTATTTTATTTGCGTTCGATATGCTATACAGCTTGTACAAATTTTAAAGTATCAAATTTACTTCGTTATCTAACTGTCCTAGTTAACTATATCTGAGTTATCAGATTGAACTATAAATTGACACCTTAAAACAAACTAATATATACATGACATGATATAAATGTTAAACTTGAAAATAATATGACACATCTATACGACAAAGTAAAGAATTATCTGTTATTAGTTAAAACATTTAAGTTTCTGTCATTTAGATAGGATGCCGAATAGAAAGCTTAACTTTGAATAATATAAGCGTGCCTGTAAAAGTAAGATGGTATCGATACAAAGTTATATTTTGTTTACAAAAATCGGAGCAATTCCATTTTCATAAAGCAAAATGGTAACATAGTACATGTAATAATATTTTGTATTAATGGGAAAAGCAAAAATGAATAAAATACTTGGCATAAGATTAAACCATGAAAATGACAGATAAACATAAATTTAACGTTTGCATAGAGAAATAAGAGTTACGCATTTGTTTTATTAATACGACTTTGCAACGTAAAAGAACATTGTCCTTAAAGTTGAATTATCATCTCTCTGTTATAATAAGATTTGTATATTGACTTATATCGTAGCTATCTGATTAAATATTAAAGAGAATAATCAAACCATTAAATTAAGTGAATTAAATAAACGGAAATATAAAGGAAGCATGGAATATTTCACCCCTGACTTTTCTAATTATATTGAAAGTGATTACAATAAACTTACTTTGATACGTTTACAGTTATATTACCCTACCTAAGTTAGTACACAAGTACCTTATATATAATAAATACACAAATAAATGAATACACGTTTTACAAAGCACCAAGGTCATTTGTTGATTTACCAGATTTAGCGGTAGAGAATATCTCAGTTTATTTTGTAGGCTGAGTAGAACCGTTGATGCCCAGTATTCTATCTGGATTGCTTCCTTACACAAAATAATTAAAATACCGTAAGGGATTTAAACCCACAACAATAAGGGACGGGTGATATTAAGACAATTATCGGAATCACTCGGCATCTGACACCCGTTGATATTAATTGTAATAATATGTGGAAGATGAACAAAAGTCGTCAGGTACCACACTCCCGGTTTTAGCGCAAAATGTAAACGAAACTGGCTTATTAAGATGGTATAATGACAAAAATGATGTTAAAACAACACGTATTACAAAATTACATGGACTGACTAACGATAAAAGTGTTAACTATATTGATATTCGTTTCACACATTTTTTTCCCAAATATTTCGGTCAAAATCAAAACAGCACACCGATCAGGTTAATTCTAACATAAATGCTAAGAATATTAATAACATTTGTCTTACCTGCATAAACTTATCCTGGCGGTTGATGTTTAGGGTAGGTAACTGATAATATGCCTTGTACATCGACCAGTATCTATAGATAATAATTTATCATGTACCCTCATAATAAAACTTTAATTTTTAGGTCGATTTCATTATCTGGTTTATTAAAAAAAATATTTAACTATAAAGTCCTTTAGATTTATTTAAGCGATCATGTTTAATTGTTGTTAATTTGAGATTCCTATTGCATCGAGTTTATTGGCAATGCGAACATGTTTGACGCAATACAAAACATACACTACTAATTACTTGTAAACTGTCCTACCGTTGTGGCATAATTCCCAGTTCAAAAGCTTGATTTGTGTTTCCGCCGCTTTTACAACAGAACTTTCTATTAGTTTCTAAAATATTTTATTCATCATAATACAAATAAAATTAAACCTATATGGTCGGATTTCTTTGTCTAATAGAAATTAAATATATACGTGTATTATGAATAGTTTAAAACACGTCATCTATTTGTGACTTACTAATAGTTCTTACGTTGTATCTATTGAATGTGCAAGTATGTTTGCAAGAGTTATCTCCTCTTTTTATAGTTTCCACCAATGTCCACTTTACAGCTTTACTGTTTTCATAGGCCACGTGAAAAATCAGAAACTCTTCGCATTTTATGCAGAACTTCGATTTGAAACAGAGTCGATGCGCGAAGTAAATCCTCTGTGTTCTTCGTACAAATGTTTAGTTTTCAAGAATAAATGAAATCAAGTAGGTAATCAAAATTTAAACTTTAATTATCTTGCAAATTCACAACGCCGTCGTAACATGACAGAAACATAGCATCAAAATACTGATAAACGGAAACAAGACCTACTTTATGGCAGCGGAAGGATTCTTTCTGTACTATGTCCTCAACATCGCTATGTCATGCGGCAAAGTACGTATCCTCTAAAGCATCGAAAACCTGCATTGATACATTCAAGGCAGGGGGTATGCAGGAGTCTCTATATAGAAACAACCGCGAATCCATTGTTCTTGTTCCTTATGGAATATTAGATTACGCGGCTATTATTTACTAATATTACTTGTCTAAAAAGTAGCCAGACTTTATTAAAGTTCTTCGCTCGATATCAACAAAAGGAAATTAAACAACGGGAAAAAATAGGCGAACTCGGGGAATGTGCACACACTTGTACTGCTTATATATAAACAAAATCTTGATACGAGTATGTGTATATCTGTCTATACATGTCTACAAATAATCTCTGATAAGTGGCACAACTGACCGAGTTCACGCAAGTTTAGTTTGGCATATACACCTGTATTAAACGTATAACAGTTGCTTCAATTGCTTGATCGAGTAATGCTCTAAAGAGACACTTAAAGCAGAATGCCTCCAGATTCAGATGCAAAGTTTTAATAATATTTTGAAAATATATTTTAAAAGTAAAATTTTGTGAATTGATCAATAATGTAATTTTAACGTTGCAAATTGCTCTCAGAACGATACTTACAATACACGTAAATTAACAAATAGAGGTCATAAAATCATGTAAAGTATTAATTGAATCCTTTTTTTAAATCTTAAAAAAAATCACATGTTTGATTATCATTAATTAAGCTCCTCTTGAGGCATGCAGCTTTAACAACAACTATTGCTCCCTTGATCATTTTTAAATCAAAGTATAGGAAAAGGGAAAACAAAAGAGCGAACAGAATAGTGCAACGCTTAATTCCCAGGAAAAACTTTATCCATTCAATGACTAAGCAATTAGTCATCGTATCTCCAAACGACGTAACAATGTTAACACAGTTAATGTGTGTCTCATACACATGCATTCGAAAAATGCGTTGTTCGATGCTCAATTGAAGCAGCATGCTAATTTTCATGAAAATTTTGAAAAAGTATTTCAAAGTATAATCTTGTGAAGTAAACAAATTAAGTAATTTACACACTGCAAATGGCACGTACAATCCACGCAAAATGCCAAAAAGAGGTCAGAATATACAAAAATACCTCTAACTGCGTTAGTAACGAATTAAAATTATAGTGATTGATACTGCAAAATCCGTCATTAATCGCACATAAAATGTAAATAATTAATCAAATATTGAATCTTTTTATTTTTACTTTTCTTAAGATATTAATACATTTGTCTAAAGATTGAATTTCTTGAAATATTTTGGCTCATCTGGAGGCGTGCGACTTAAAGGGAAACAAACATGATAAACATGTAATTTCACTATATTTGACACAGTTACTGTGAATCCTTGCGACACAGTGACGTTTAACCCATACAAAACAGTTACGGTTAACCCATGCGACACAGTTTTGGAAAAAAGTTGTAACACAGTTATGATTGAATTATGCAAGACAGTTTTGGTGAACCGCTGCCACACAATTATTGTTAACAGCTGCAACACAGTTACGGTTAAGTGCAACAATACAGTATGAATTATTGGTCAGTTCAGCGTGAGAACAGAGAATTGTAGAAATAATATATTAGACAAGCGTCAGTATATTGTCCAGTGTAAAAATGGTTAGTACATAAATAGTATAAAGAACCAGAATCAGTATGAATCAGTTCTGCGTCAGTGTGACTGATTGCAAAGTACAGCGTCAGTATGATTAGTCAGTATAATTAGTCAGTCCTACGTTGGTATGAAAGATTAGTCAGTCAAACGCTAGTATCAATGATTTGTCAGTTCTGCGTCAGTATTAATGATTATTAAGTCCATCGTTAATATGAATGATATTTAAGTCCATCGTTAGTATGAGTGATTATTAAGTCAATTGTTATTATGAATGATTATTCAGTCAAGCGTTAGTATGAAGTGATAAGTCAGTCAGCAGCCAGTATCAATGATTTGCGAGTCCTGCGTCAATATAAATGATTAGTCAGTCCAGTGTTAGTATGAATGAATATTCAGTTCATCTTTAGTATGAATGATTATTCAGTCAAGCGTCAGTATGAATGATTAGTCAGTCAACCGCCAGTATCAATGATTTGCCAGTCCTACGTCGGTATAAATGATTGTTCAGTCAAACGTCAGTATGAATAATTAGACTGTTCTGCTTCTGTACGAACGATTAGTCGGTCTTGCGTCGGTATGGATAATTATACCGCCCTCTGTCAGTATAAATATAATTAGTCATTTATGCGTCGGTATGATTGATTATTTAGTCAAGCATCAGTATGAACGATTATTCCGTCCATCGTTAGTACGAGTGATTATTTCGTCCATCGTTAGTATAAATGATTATTTCGTCCATCGTTAGTATGAATGATTATTCAGTTCATCGTTAGTATGAATGATTATTTCGTCCATCGTTAGTACGAATGATTATTCCGTTCATCGTTAGTAAGAATGATTATTCCGTCCATTGTTAGTATGAATGATTATTCAGTTCATCGTTAGTATGAATGATTATTCAGTCCATCGTCAGTATGAATGATTATTCAGATCATCGTTAGTATGAATGATTATTCAGTCCATCATTCATAACGAGGGGGGGGGGGCACTCGCGCGGCTAATAAAGAAAAACAGTGTTTTTCTTGATATTCAATTCTTACAAAGGACGTTAGTTACTATGTTTCTGTTGCAGAAACAACTCTGTCCGTTTGCCTGCTTAAATAGCCCCACTAACATACATAAATTTTAGAAAAGTCGGACAATTCAGACAAATCCGTGTATTTCATAATTTTCAATAATCAAGTTTGACTTTATTTGTTAAGATGTCTTTTGGAAACACATTCCATATTGTAGGGACACATGTATTCGTTAAGATAAATAAACGCGATTATAAATATATTTGTCCGTTGTTCTATGCTATACCTCAGAAATGCAGGGATTATTCGGACAATACAAGCAAATCGGTGTTTTTCATAATTTTTATGTGTTGATTTATTCAGAAAAGTATCTTCATTAAACATAAATCATATTGTAGGGAAACATACGGCGTATATACATTACGATAAATGAATGCATTCCTATATATATCTGTCCGTTTTTCTATGATAGTGAATAGAAATACATTCTTAAATAAAATAATAATAATAATAATTTTTAATTTGTTGATCAATATAAATTGATTTTTTGCAGCCACATATGAGATATTGGTAGAATATAAATATTATAAAAGAAGCCTCGCAAACATTTGTTCATAAGACTGGAATAATAACAACAACAATTACTACAACAAGAAGAAGAAGAAGAACAACAACAATAATAACAATAATAAAGTAATAATAATAAGAATAATAAGAATAATCATCGTCATCATCATAATCCCTGACACAACAGCACTACCACTATCAATGATATAAATAATGATAATAAAAATAATAATAATAATAATAATAATGAGATATTGATAGAA
>NW_026853235.1:117500-213043 GCF_026571515.1 Ruditapes philippinarum
AGTGAAATTACCAGTTTTATATCACTGATATATTTCTATAAACTACCGAAAAGCATGTAATAAAATATTTTACTTTTTTTTTGTTGTTTAATTTTTTTTTTTTTTATTTTTTTTTTTTTGTTTTTCATTTCTCATGAAAAGTAGCATTAATCTGGAGGCATGCTGCTTTAATTTTAAAATTGAACAAATATTCCAATATTAAAATGGCTGATTTTGTCAGTCTTTGAACATTATCGAGCAAAATAAAATAATAATTATTATAATAAAGTGAAGAAAGTGTTTTTACTTTTCAAAAATGAATATAAGTACAGCTCTCCTTCCGAAATTGTGTCAGTTTTTTAGGTTGAACATTTATATCAAGTTTGATAGTTTGAGAAAATAGACCCTTTTTTACTTAATGGCAACATGGAGGGCAAATAATATTTTTAGGAGTATCTGCAAATTCAAAATTGCTTTTTCTTATGTATGGGGTTGGTCGTCGAGTCGGTTTGGTAGGTCGTTGGTAGGTTGGTTGGTCGATCTGTACGAAATGTTTCGGCGAGTCTTATAAATAGCAAAGAAACTAACTCTAGAAACGAGCATTGGTACATTTTAAATCAAATTATCAGATACTCTCCCTTTAAACATTTAGAAACTAGATCTAGCTCTAAAATTAAAAGAAAAATACTGTTTGAATGTTCCATTATTGTATACTCCGCCGTTATGTGTAAATATAGTCCTGCAACACAAAAGTTCGGTGCATTTTGTCTTGTTATATTGATTGATAAAATAACTAACTAACTAACTAACTATCTAACAAACAAACTAATGACTTACTAGCTAACTAACAAACCGTAAATAACTCATTTCGTTGCAAGCGACTGGCTACTAATTCTACATGATTTATAGACAAATAACTTGTTATGTATGCAACATATTACATGTATATAATTTATATCTGACCAGTTGGTATTTCCAATATTATCATTGTTCTATTTTTAGAACATTTACTACATGCATGTCAACAAGAAGTTTCTTACCTGTTGTAGAAAATTCTAGATTATGATTCATGCATTATATTTAAATAGAAACTTCCGGAATGTTCTTTATTGTTGAAGTTGCTAGATTATGATTACTGTAGAACATAATAGACTTTTCTGGAATTTTCTTAGTTAATATATATAAAGTGACATTTTTCAATACTTTTACCTTTTAAGTCATCAGTGATCTTTTAAGTCATCAGTTACCTTTTAAGTCATCAATATATTTGGAGTATTATTCAACTTGGATATTAAGTGATTCATTGGAGCTTGGATTAATTTTAAATAGTTAAAATTATTCTTGTGGATTTTATTGTGGGAATTTATTCTAAAGTGTTCTTGGATTTAACTTGGATTTAACTGTGCTATTCAAAAAGGAATCATTCCAGGATCAGATAAGACATTTGAAATTTATCTTTTTATTTGGACTTCAGGTATTTGTAAACATAAATTATTCTTTAATTTTTCTTTAATATTTTTTTTGTAATAAATTTGTTATTGTTACAAGTTTGTTGCTGGCTTTTCTTTCTCGTTACGCCTGGCTCGTAACAAACTATATAGACTCAATTACCGAGGTCAATTGTTACGCCTTGTCCGATAGAACTTATTCACTTACAAAGGTGACCTTTAAACTTTACTCTGCTGGTTGCAATTGACTAAAACAATGCGACGATTACAGACCAAGTTCAGTTTGCACATCCGGGATATCTGACCATGGTCTGCATTGTACGCCATTTAGTCAGTACTTATTTTGGAACGTTTGCAAAAATATAAATGTAAGCATATATGAAAAATTAACTGTTTGTCATAACGGATATCAATTGTCTTAATATAATTATATCTGGCTTAGGTATATCCAGGTATTCAAATTACCAAGTATCGTATCCGTTTTGTGTACTCATACTCATTGTCTTAAGAGCCGGAAAATGCGGCTGTTGTTCATTTTGAAAGATAAATGAGTCTATTTAAGATAGATAGGTAGGGGTTAAGAAAGCTCGAATTGCCAAACGCTTTTTAAAGTGGTGTTTTTTAAATCATATTCATCCTAAATCTGATGAGAGAGAATTTGATTAGTCGTGCCGTCCTCATCAGGGTGTATACTTTTGGCCCATCTTGATATCCCTGAACCTGATAACCGGCAGTTTCAACAATTAAAGTTGAAATAGTCTCTTAAGAATATTCAGTAGGTTAAAAGCTCAATCCCATCAATAATTAAGGCGACAACTTATATTACCCGTGCGATCCGTGCAGGCCAAGATCAGCCGAAACATTCGTACTTATTCTGTAAATCACCCTAAAATAATTAATGGTTTGTCAAGAATTAAGAATGGACAAGTTCATCTAGATATTTAGTTTTGAAAGGTAAAAAAAATCATTATGAATCGATAAATCTTTTATTATCATTAATATTATTATTATTATTATTATTATTATTATTTTTATTATTATTTTTATTATTATCGACGCCTTATTTCTTCACCATGAACCAGGAACTCTTCCTAAACAATACGATATACATGTATGTGTAAACTCAATCTTCACATTTGTATTTATTTCCTGTATTAAGATGTTTTCTAAGTATTTCTCTTTGTATGTCCCGGATGATATATCTGTAAGTATAAATTGCGTCTTATAAATATAATTGGTTTAAACATATTTATTCGATACATTAACAGTATGATGGAAAAAAACACACAATACATTTGGGATTGGGCGTAAATCTATGAAAACGTATGATGTCCTATAAATATAATTATAATTAGGAAAGTATCACAAAAGTAGGACGCATTGTTCAAAGAGTTATGATCTTAAATTGTGCACATGGAGACTGGTGTCACTACAGTACGGTGGCAAAGAGGTGGCATTTGTGCGTTTTTATTTATCTCGTGCGCACGAGATACTATGTCGTGGCTACGAGTTACAAAGTTGTGCGCACGAGATAATTTAGCTGCGAACGAGATATTATGTCGTGGTCACGAGTTACTAAGTCGAGATAATTAAGTGGTGCGCACAAGGTACTAATTCATGGGAACGAGCACGATATACTATGTCGTGCGGACGAGATAATTAATTAATCAGATTACACCATTTTTTTGAAATTTCTGAGCTAACTAGTAATGTGTACGGTGGCAGAGATATGACATTGGTGTGTTTTATGTATCTCGTACGCGCGAGATACTATGTCGGGCCACGGTTTACAAAGTCGTGCGCACGCGATAATTAATTGGTCTGCACGATATACGTCTTTTGTTGGTAATTTAAAGGGGCTTTTGGTTGTAATGTATTCAATTTTAGTGCTTTTGACCAAACATAACTAAGACATAACAAATGTGCAGGTACTTGGCAAAGAAACATCACACCCAATTTGTATTAAATATTGACAGAAAAACATCAGTAATATAACTTATAGATCACAAAAATGTAATATAAATGTAATGTCATGAAATTAATGGCATTTATTTAATTTCACAAGCGTATTGTATGTCTCAATAAGGTTTTGTTTGAATGTTAAAAACAAGAGAAAAAGAGAGAGAAAACATATTAAGGTTATCTTGAAACAAACAATGTATTTTGTTTCGTCATCATTTGCTTCGCCATTTATGAACTTCATACAGGAAGCATAAACTATGTGACAAGTATCGTGGATGTAATAATAAGACAATTTGTCCTCTAAACCATTAATGTGATTTAAAAGTTGCATGCTCAAAAATAAATTTGACACTGCTCAAGCATTTTTAATGAGAAAAATGAAAAAAAAGAGGTTTGTTAATTAAGTTTTATCTTTTGTTTCACATACTTTCCTGATATTAGTCCGATTATATGAAAGCAAGGTGTTGCAGGTTTTACTAGTTTCTTTATTTAAGTACCAATCAAGATTTAATTTAGTACAAATCAAGATTTAATTTAGTACCAATCAAGATTTAATTGTGTACTTAGTATTATATTTGTTATGTAAACAGGTTTAATATAAGGCATATTTTGCAACTTGCATTTCATTTTCAGCACAAAACTTTTAACTCATAGCAACCTCACTTTTCGTTGAAAAGGTTTGTTGTGTTGTTAATCGAGCACTAAACTATATTCTTAAATGCAGGTGACAGTCGGCATTGCACTTGGCAGTATTTGAAAATACTTTACTGATGTAGACGCGGAAGTTCCGAACAAAGATAATTTACCAGCGGAGAATTTTGACAATAAGTTATGCATACTCTAGAGGGGTTGTGGCATTTAACTTGTTTTTGAGTGGGGGTCATATGTGGTTTTCACAAAAAAGACACGTAAATTAATATAAAATATATTTATGACTATTCTGAAACAAAATTGCATAATCCTGATCGGGGCGGCGATGAGGGGTCGTCATGAATCTTAGCTCCCAAAGGACACACACGTGTGAATTCTATGTACAGGAAAAGAGGCCAAATTTGTATTTATATCATCTTGGTATGATATTTTTAAGATTGATATAAATAAGAGCAAATCCAACGTTTCTGAACCAATGAAATCACCAGTTTAAAACATTGCACCACTTAATTGTGAATATTTTCTACTTAATATTGGTGTGTACATTCTGCCCATACTACTGCATATTCAGTAGTTTATCAAATAAAAATGTAGACTTAAGGACGCCCGAGCTCAGTTTGTTCAAGTATGTTCATGGATGGGCCTTGAAAGTACAAAATACGGTCCGTACCCTCTGGTACCGGTATTATATGATGTCCGAAACAGATTGTTGTTTTGTTTGTGCAATTATTCTGAATACACTTTCCTTAGTACATTGTTACTGATCTTTTTTTTCACAATTGCTGTCAATGAATTATCACGTAAAGATTTCAACATTTAATTAACGCCGCCGCAAATATTTTAATACTGTACCAAACTTTATAGTATAATACATGCGGTTATATAATTTTAGCCCTTATGGCGATTTTAAATCAGTTTAGTTTCAATTTACATAAAACCTGCCATTGTAAATGTTACGGGAAAATAAGGTTCAAGATTCTTTCTATAAAGCAACATACCTCCGGATTAATGCTAATTGTTTAAGAAAATTTCGAAAAAAAAAATTCAAAATCAAATGTTGTGATGTGACCAAAATTTAATTTACACATTGCAAACGGCACTTACAATATATGTGAATAATAAAATAAATATGCAAAAAAAATAGCTGTAGGCTTTCTTCGTTAGTCACGCAGTAGAAATATGGTGATAAATAAAAAATCAATATAATGGTGATCTTAAAGTAGCAATTTGTCTGAACAAGCTTTAAAAGCTTATCACAATCTTTTATCTTTTTATTTGATAGAGTTAAATTTGATATAAAAACAAAATGAAAACTTTTTGATAGTATGGTAGTACAAATATTACTGTATGGTTCAGAGATCTGGGGCGCTTTTGATTGTAAAGAAGTATTAAGTTTCGTAAAAGCATTTTAGGTTTAAAACAAACCCCGACCAACGTAGTACTCGGAGAACTTGGTAGATTCCCTTTATCAGTTTTATGTCAAGAAAGAGCATTAAAATGTTGGATAAATATAAAGAAACAATCTTTACCACAATTGTTTAGTATATATAGTGATCAAGTACATATCTTTAGAGGACCTTCTTGGGCTAAAAGTATACACAATATAATTAATAACTTAGGGTTTTCAAATTGAATAGAGAATTTTGAGAATAATTGGTACTATATTGTTTTATTCAAACAGCGTTTGAGAGACCAATTTGTGCAGACATTGTACAAATCGATTGAATTTATGCGAAAACTCAATTACTATAGAATGTATAAATGCAGAGTATCTTAATATTGTGGATAATAGTTAATTAAGGAGACAACTTTCAATTTTTAAGCTAAGTTCTCATACATTAGAAATTGAAACTGGAAGATATATTTGCGTTGAAAGAAATGCGAGATTATGTACATTTTTATGCAAGCTGTTGAATCGGTGTATTATTTCTTTTATGTTGTCCATAATATAGAGATTTAAGAATCAAATATAGACTGCCACAATCTTTTCCAAATCTAAATAAATTTTCTAGAGTAATGACAAAACAAAAATCATTTGTATAAAAAAAAAACTTACATCATTTATGGAAATTCTTAAGATATGTTGTAAGAATCGTTTATTACCGATTCTAATTAAAATATATAATATATATCTTACGTTAAGCGTTGTTTGGCGCCAACTTATTTAACGTTACGCGCTGAATAGTTTAGCGCGTCATTTTGACATAATTGTTTGTTATGAATTTAAAAGGTAACTTCCGTTATATGTAGCAGCGTTAAACGTTAAAGCTGAAACTGTATTTTAAAGGTTTCGATGTGAAATACATTATAGTCGGTATGATAGCTGCTTAAATTATTTTGATTTATTTATTTGTTAACGGATAAAAAGAATTTTCTAATGAAGTATTTATTAATTTTAATCAGTTGTTACGATTATTTATTTTATGGATTTTAACTGTACTTCTGTTTATTAAGATTCTTCGTCATAGGAAATAATTATTTAATTATTCTATTCTATTATTTATTTGTTAAGTTTATATCAGAAATAAATGTATTAGTTAATTACTTTATCATTTGTTTCAGAGAATCGCTTTGTTTTATGCTGATGTGTGAAAATAAAAGATATATACTGTATAGAAGCGCATACTCGAGTCTAGTTGTTATCCGAAACCCTTTACAATTCTCGACTAGTCATCGTGATGGACTAGAAGTTTGATATTTGTGGATGAGAAATTACAGATTCATGGAAAAGAAATTACATATATTGACAGAAGAATAAGCGGTATGTGACAGAGGTTTCTAATTACTAAATTTGAAGAAATAAGATAAAGATACTTACTATTAATACAAGTGAATTCGTGTGATGATAAATCAATAACTCTAAAAGTGTTATAAACTATAGAGCAAACAGACTTTATGAGTGCAAGGAGAACGCGAACAGCACATCTTTCACAACTGATAAAGATTTACAATGAAATTGAAAAACAGATGGTGTCTTATGAAAATACAGAAAAAGTGAAAGAATTATATGACCGTCTATGTAATAGATACGAACTTTTCAAACCAGTACATTTACAATGTATGGATTTGTGCAAAGATACGGAAACTTTTGAGACTTTAGAAAATAGTTATATAAGCCAGCAAAACAATTTTGTTGAATGTAAGGAACACTATACGGAGTGAATTAAATGTTTAGATTCGGCAGCAGACGATGATAACGTGTTTGTGCGCACGAGAGCTAGTTCGGTACAGTCATCACGTGCAGCTATGCAAAACGCAAAAGCAAAGCGGCTTGTTGCAGAACACCGATTAAAAATGTTGAGAGAAAAACAGAGACTTGAACGGCAGCAAAAGGAAATAGAGAATGAACGAGAACTATTAGAACAGGAGAGCGAGATAGAAATTGCTAGAAATGAGGAGTCAGTTTTTACTGAGAGTAACGAAGAAATTCCAGTAAGTGCACGAATTACGGAACAGACGCATCAGGAAAATGAACGTGTCATAGATGTTTCTACTTCCGGTCACACAAATGTACCACGTGATACTTCAGATAGTGCAGGATCTCATGTGTTTTTACAGAACAGATTTGATGATGAGTCCGTATCTAAGGTTACAGAACAGTCAAGATTTAATGGTAAGGCAGTCAATACCTTAACTTCCGGTTCGAGTGATAGCAGTAATTCAGCATTTGAGAAACTAGCAACAATATTACAAGAAGGGTTTAACTTACCAAAGCCCGAATCATTAACATTTAATGGTTCTGCGATAGATTATTGCAAGTTTATCAAGAATTTTGAGACAAACTTAGAGGCAAAAGTAAGTGATGATAGACTTAGATTAAGCTACCTTATTCAATATTGTAATGGTGAGGCGAAATCATGTATTGAAGATTGCGTATTGTTAGATTCTAATGAAGGGTACAGACAAACTAAAGCTATTTTACAGTCACGTTATGGTAGGCCACATGTAATTGCCAGAAATTACATTGATAAACTGTTGTATGGCCCTCAAATTAAAGCCTCTGATATTGACGAACTATCTAAGTTAGCATTAGATATGCAGAGATGTCATATGACCCTATCCCAATTAGGTTTTGTTTCTGATGTAAATAATTCAGAAAACTTAAGACGAATTGTTAGACGTTTGCCTATGCATATGCGAATCAAGTGGGCAGATATTGCACATACAATCTATGAGTGCGGCAAAGAGCCGAGATTCTTTGATTTGTTGAAATTTGTTGAAGAAAGATCACGTGTTGCTTGTTCGGTATATGGTATTGATATTGTTAAAGAAAATGTACCATCCCAAGTAAGAAAACAGCACCATAGTCTGCCTAGTACTTCTGTTAAAGGCAAAATAACTACCTTGTCGTCATATACTGAAAGTGATATACACAAGAACGAAAGAAAATGTTATTGCTGCTCTGGTTCATGCTTAGATCATGTCATAGATTTAAGAAAATGACTTTAACAGATAGAAAGAAATATGTTGTTAAGAACAGATTGTGTTTCAATTGTCTTAAACGCAATCACATGTCTAATGAATGTAGGAAAGAAAAATCATGTACTATACCTGATTGTAGCAGCAAACAATACACATTAGTACATAGCTGGTTCCCGGTAGGTTCTGATAACTCTGTAACGCTACCTTCAATAAATTGTACGGCCACAAATGGCTCATTTTTTAAAACATGTTTGGGGATTATACCTGTAACTGTTAAGGATAGGGACGGTTACTTCTGTGAAACATATGCCCTGCTTGACGATGGTGCTGACAAAACCCTGTGTGACGAAAAGCTTATAAGGAAGCTGAATATATCTAGTAGGCCAGTTACTTTCCAGATTTCAACTGTTAATTCAACAAGGAACGCAATACACGGAAAAGAAGTGGACCTAACAGTGAGCCCTATTTCTGGTGAGAGTGAAGTGAAGCTTCACAATGTTTGGACAGTAAAACAATTTTTCTTATTTCTACGCGATCTGCAGCTACTGCCGATGATATTAGAAATATACCATATTTAAGTGACTTGAATATTCCGAACGTGAACGTTAATGAAGTCATGTTACTAATTGGCACGGATACACCGGTAGCACATATTCCCTAGAGATACGAACCGGAAGTAGTAATGAGCCATATGCAGTGAGAACGCAACTTGGTTGGGCAGTTCGTGGACCAATACCATACAATAATTCAAAACATAATAAAACAGACAACAGAAGACCCCAATTAACATTCATTTCGGTCAGTCAAGTGACGCCATACTACAACAACAACTTGAACGTATGTGGACGTCAGACTTCAATGACGCATCCTATAATGAGAAAAATTCCATGTCAGTTGAAGATAAGAGAGCACTTGGAATTATGGAATCTACACTTTCTCATGTTAATGGACACTACGAGATGGGATTACCTTGGCGACAGGATGACACAAAATTGCCGAATAATTTAGTGCTTGCGCATGCGCGATTGAACCACCTGAAAAGAAAACTTTCTCGTGACAACGTGTTAAATGAGATGTATACCAAAACAATGACAGACTATATTGATAAAGGATTCGCAAAAGAAGTGACAAATAAAGATACGAACTCTGAACAGATATAGTATTTACCCCACCATCCTGTAGCAAATGTGAATAAGCCCGGAAAAGTGCGTGTTGTATTTGATTGGGCGGCAAAATATAAAGGTATTTCATTAAATAGTCAACTTTTACAAGGTCCTGATATGATGAACAGTCTTGTAGGCGTATTAATCAGATTTCGACAAGAAAAGGTAGCTCTTTCCGCTGACATAGAGGCAATGTTTCACCAGGTATGTGTATGTGAGAAGGACTGTGATGCCCTACGTTTTCTGTGGTGGCCTGGTGGAGATTTATCTATAACACCCATGACTTATTGTATGAAAGTCCACTTATTTGGAGCAACTTCCTCTCCGAGCTGCGCTGCGTATGCGCTGAGAAGAACTGCCATTGACAATGCAGAGAGATTTGAACCTGCAGTATTATCAACTGTAAAGAGAAACTTTTACGTAGACCACTGCCTGAAGTCTGTAGAATCTGAAAATAAAGCTGTTAAACTTGCAGCAGATTTACAGTCCCTGATGTGTTTAGGTGGCTTCAGACTCACAAAGTGGATAAGCAACAGCCGGAGGGTACTTAATACGATTCCGGAATCTGAATGTGCGCCGACGGTCGTTAGCCTCAACCCTGGAGACGTACTGCCTTGTGATCGTGCGCTAGGCGTCAATTGGAATGTCAATGACGATAAAATAACATTTAAGATTAAAATAAGCAAAAAACCCTTAACAAGACGCGGAATTCTTTCCATAGTAAGTGCGATTTTTGATCCACTAGGACTTGTATCACCTGTGACGTTGCGTGCTAAGGCAATTGTACAGAGCCTATATAGGAAGAAGATAGGGTGGGATGAAACCATTCCGCAGAAAGAAATAGAAGATTGGCAACAGTGGATAGCAAATCTACCATCGTTAGAAAAAATTAGTATTGACCGTTGTTTCCGTCCAAATTACTTCAGTAAATTGAAGAACGTACAGCTGCATGTGTTCAGCGATGGCTCAGAAACAGGTTATGGCGCATGCGCATACTTACGATTGACGGATATACAGAATAGAATTTCATGCAGTTTTGTTATTGGTAAATCTAGATTAGCACCAATAAAGCAAACAACCATTCCAAGATTAGAGCTGTGCGGAGCTGTAGTAGCATGCCGCCTTTATGCTATGTTGTCAGAAGAACTTGACTTAAAGGTCGACCAAGTTACATTCTGGACGGATTCTATGATATTACTTGGATATATAAACAACAATAACAGACGATTTAAGACATTCGTCGGAAATAGAATCAGCTACATTCACCAGACTACATCCTCTGAGAAGTGGCGTTATGTCGATTCCGGTTTCGAACCCAGCTGATATTGCTTCGAGGGGCATCCATCCAAATGACATTCATGGTCTTAAAATATGGCTAGAGGGACCAAAATACTCATTACAAGACGAATTGACTTGGCCTAAACTCCCACATAAGCTACAAATTGCAGGTGATGATTCCGAAGTTAAGAGAGAGATTATTGTTAATACCACCGCATCGTACACAGGACCTCATATAGAAGACCTCATTAACTATTATTCCGATTGGACAATGTTGCTTAGAGCAGTTGCTTGGTTACTGAGATTCATAACATATTGCAGACGACATCACTTGACTTTGAATGAACAACCAAAACGAGGAAATCTTACCGTTTCCGAGATAAAGAACGCAACTTACGCTATAGTACGACATATACAGAACTCAAGCTTTAAACAGGAACTGAACGATATTAACAAAGGAAATCCTGTAAAAAGAGACAGTAGATTATCTACATTAAACCCCATACTTGTTAATGGACTAATCCGTGTATATGGAAGAAATACCCATAAAGAATATGATACGTGCCCGATTATCCTTCCGCACGATAGTCACGTGACAGAATTGATTATTCGTCATTACCATAATTCAAACGGACATGTTAGTAAACAACATGTACTTGCTGAAACACGGACGAAATACTGGATATTAAAGGGACCCAGTACTATAAAGAAAGTTATCAGAGATTGTTTTATATGTAAGCGACAACACAGTCTACCTCTTAGGCAACAGATGGCGCCCTTGATCAAAGAACAGACGACCCTCGATAAACCCCCATTCACCTATGTCGGTGTAGACTACTTCGGCCCTTTGATAGTGAAATCAGGTAGAACTTGGTTAAAAAGATACGGATGTCTCTTTTGTTGTCTAACTACAAGAGCAGTCCACATCGAAATAGCACACAGTCTAACAACTGATTCTTTCATAGCTGTTTATCAACGCTTTACAAGTCGTCGAGGGTATCCAGAAAAGCTATATAGCGATAACGGAACGAATCTTGTTAGCGGAGACAAAGAGTTAAAAAGCTCAATAAAACAATGGAACCAGTCTAAAATCGAACAACTTCTTGTGCAACATGATGTAGACTGGCACTTTAACCCACCCTATGCCAGTCATATGGGCGGGTCATGGGAACGCTTGATAAGGTCAACGCGTACTATTCTCAAAGCTGTTGTGAGAGAACAACTCCTTACAGACGAAAAGTTATTGACCCTGATTGCCGAAACTGAACGAATAATCAACGATAGACCCATAACTAATGTAAGCAGTGATCCGAGGGACCTACCGGCACTCACGCCAAACATGCTTCTTTTAATGAAGTCTAATCCTTGTTTACCAGTCGGCATTTTTAACAAAGGAAGACATCTATAGCAAGAGATGGTGGAGACAAATCCAATATTTAGCGGACATATTTTGGAAGGGTGGGTAAAAGAGTATTTACCAACCCTACAAGCCAGGCAGAAATGGCAAAGGGAAACTAGAGACGTACATGTAGATGACGTTGTGCTTGTGGTAGACAATAGTGTTCCTAGAGGACAGTGGCCACTAGGCAGAGTAACCGAAGTCATTAAGGGTAGGGATGGGCATATTCGTAAATGTAAAGTTCAAACTAGGGACTCAGCTATGATAAGGCCAATCACAAAGTTGTGCCTTTTAGAATGTTCAGACTAATTATTGTATTACGCTGAAAATATTTCACAAGATTATGTTAATGTTTAAAAGGATACATACTGTGTATTAAATAGATTGTTTAAACATAAGCAAGTACTTTAATATAATGCATGATTTATTGCAAATATAATCATTCTAATGAACATGAAGTTCGTTGCAATTTACATTTTTGTATCGATAATATATTGTTATTTGACATTAAATGATTTTGATGAAATTAAGATATTTCATGGAGGGCACTGTAAGAATCGTTTATTACCGATTCTAATTAAAAAATATAATATATATCTTACGTTAAGCGTTGTTTGGCGCCAACTTATTTAACGTTACGCGCTGAATAGTTTAGCGCGTCATTTTGACGTAATTGTTTGTTATGAATTTAAAAGGTAACTTCCGTTATATGTAGCGGCGTTAAACGTTAAAGCTGAAACTGTATTTTAAAGGTTTCGATGTGAAAGACATTATAGTCGGTATGATAGCTGCTTAAATTATTTTGATTTATTTATTTGTTAACGGATAAAAAGAATTTTCTAATGAAGTATTTATTAATTTTAATCAATTGTTACGATTATTTATTTTATGGATTTTAACTGTACTTCTGTTTATTAAGATTCTTCGTCATAGGAAATAATTATTTAATTATTATATTCTATTATTTACTTGTTAAGTTTATATCAGAAATGAATGTATTAGTTAATTACTTTATCATTTGTTTCAGAGAATCGCTTTGTTTTATGCTGATGTGTGAAAATAAAAGATATATACTGTATAGAAGCGCATACTCGAGTCTAGTTGTTATCCGAAATCCTTTACATATGCAATTGATAGAAGAAAGGAACAATTATAAAATAGATATTAAAACAATCTTAGATATTTGCCTGGATTGGTATTAAATTGTCGATATACCTAAAATTATCGAAACAAAATATATGCATTGTTGTGTATAATGTTCATTCAATGTATGTTTGCTTTTGTTGTATTTATTATGGTGTGTTTGCCATATTTATATTTATGTTTGTATTGCCAAAGGCAGGTTTCTGCCGAATTGCAAATAAAATATTGACTTTGACTTTGCTAAATCAGTCAGTTATCGCACATAAAATGTTCACTAATTTTTGGACCAAGCTTTCTTAAAAGTTCAGTATAACTATTTCAAATTTGACTTTCTTAAAACATTTTTGACTTTCTTTCTAGAGGCGTGCAGGTTACTATATACTAGTATGCATAAAATATAAATGAAAACACTCCAGTGATTATAAAGATTTAAAATGTTAATTTAATTATTTTAATTCAAATGGTGATGAGGATGTTAATTAAGTAATTTCTTCCTTGCAACTATTTTTCCAGATTTGTTTTTATTTAAATGTGAAATTTAAAAAATTGTTTCAACAATTGATGACTAATTGTTAAACATAGGATATCATACGTGTTTTAACAAATTCTATTTCATTTACTATCAATATTTATGTTCAACGGTATTCAGAGCGCTACTTTTATAACTTAAAACATAGTAGAACTTCAAGAATTTATATGTATTTTTTCTGTCATCATAATATCGTTTTGTTTCATCCGTTTTTTACTTTGAATTTTGTATATGTCTGACAAAAAATGTTTAATTTGCTTCAATGTTTATAACAACTTTTTCAATTCCATAATGAACATTTTCAGATTACTTAAGGGCCTTATCTTTTCAACTGAAAACGTTGCATGCTCCCCGTGGATACACTCTGACACACCAATGTGACATTTTAACATCGATTTGATTCATGGCAAGACGTTCTATACAAATATTGAGGGATTGACCTATAATTGCAATTCTAGGTAATTATTGCATATTTTGTTATATTTCATAGCTTTTAAAATTTCTGCTATCATCAATATATGTACTACTTATGTTAATAAAGTTTGGATCATTTTCGGTCATTGTGCATTTTAGTTAAGATGAATTACTCACCATAACTATATCCATACTTGAAAAATTTATCAATTTACGCTTTTCAAAAGGTGAATGTATCTTAGACTGCTGACATATACAATGTTAGGGTCATATGTAGGTTTATGAGTTTCTGTGTATATATGTGATGATCTTCAGTAATCATACACTTTGTCTCACTATCAGAGTTTCTGCGTATATATGTGATGATCTTCAGTAAGCATACACTTTATCTCACTATCAGAGTTTCTGCGTATATATGTGATGATCTGCATTAATCATACACTTTGTCTTACTATCAGAGTTTCTGCTTATATATGTGATGGTCTTCAGTAATCATACACTTTGTCTCAATATCAGAGTTTCTGCGTATATATGTGATGATCTTCAGTAATCATACACTTTGTCTCACTATCAGAGTTTCTGCGTATATATGTGATGGTCTTCAGTAATCATACACTTTGTCTCAATATCAGAGTTTCTGCGTATATATGTGATGATCTTCAGTAATCATACACTTTGTCTCACTATCAGATTTTCTGGGTATATATATGTGATGATCTTCAGTAATCATACACTTTGTCTCACTATCAGAGATTCTGCGTATATATATGTGATGATCTTCAGTAATCATACACTTTTTCTCACTATCAGGAGTTTTCCTCAGTTACCACACCTGGTCTGCTGTGCTCAATCCTGACAATGTTGATTGAAGATATATCGAAAAAGTAATATCATGTTTTGATGAAAAAAAAAACAAATAATTTTATACATTTATCTCATTCAGTTCATTTCATAATGCACGCGTAAATATGGACTGAAGAAAAGTAGCAAATCTGTAAAACGTATGTCAAAATATTGAACCCTAAACGGTTGATATGATAAAATACAGCTTGTAATTATTGTTAAAGAATTTTTCAAGTCAAACCATGTTTATTCTGGTTATTTCACTCCCTTATTTATATACCCAGAGCCATTTTTGACCAAAACTGGCATGCATTTTCCTTAAACGAGTTTAACAGCAATAATAATTATAAAGCAATACACAAATATTTGGTGTAATTTTTCCCTTTAATTTTATATAAATCAGGACGGGATTTCAAACATTTCAAGTGTCTTACACACATCCACTTAACACTACAAGTGCCTCTTAATTACATACACTTATTATCAAGTGTCCGTTATATTAAACAATGATACCCACGTAATGTAATACCTTCCTTGTTAGTTTTACATTAAATTGTATATTCAGATTGATTTCAAGTATTTCAGCCACTTTATATTATTATATACATGAATAAAAAGAAATACTCGGAAAACATCTTGACACTGGAAATAAAATAACAATCAAATGAATAAATGTGAAATGTAAAAGTGTTCTCTGTTGCGAGGACAATATATCAAGTGTCGTTTGGGTAGATGAAATTAGATCGGTCAACTTAAAATTTCCTTAAAATTCTCTTTCATATGGTACTTATAATACGATTAAGCGAGTTTCTGTCAGGGGTTGAAGGTTACATGGACAAGTTTATAAGCACAGTCGTTACTTAAAAATGAGTTTAACAGTGGAATAACGTCATCATTGCGGTTGGAAAAATGATTACTTAAGTGCAGTAATTGTATTTGAATCGAGAACTATGCTTTAAAGAACAAGATAAAAAATATATTTATATGGAAATTTATAGAATCATAAATTAATATTTAGGCCTAAAGAAAAAAAAACAAAAAAAAAAAAAACAACAGACTTTCATTTATAAGCATAAACTATTACAACGATTTGAAAGTATTTCTTGAAAATCAGACTGTTGTGTCCGTTATTTTTACTCATGCCGAAGCTTTATCTGCCATGGGGTGCCAGATTAGTTGCGTGCTATATAATAGCATGCTTTGGATGACGTTATTTCGCCTTTGCGAATAAAGTTTTAATTTTATACGCTGTTGTACAAAAAAAAATCGGGTGTAATGAGATCAATTTTCCATAGAAAACATGATTTTTACCTAAAAACTGCACAGTGCTAATTTTATCAAGAAATTTTTGCGTCAATTTAGATTTTGCAGTTCCACGATTATGTCATTTGACCACTATGTTGGAAATGTCATGTCACGGCTCCTATAATAATTTTATTCGGTTAAGTTTAGTAAAACTGTTAGCTGTATTTCTTTAATGCTTTTAGATGGATGACTGTTTAATCAGTGAAAATTAATTGATAATACCACAGTGGAACTTGATAAATAACTTAAATTTCAAGTTTTGAAAAGAGAAAAAAAATCTTATTTCATCTCATTAAAATTACCAATCACCAATTTTTGTATCGTCCGACTCTCCAAGTTATTTTAATTTCATTTCAACAGTCCAACCAACTGAAATGTCAATAAATATTGTCAAAGATGTATCGGTAACACTCAATTCCTGAAAATGAGTTGAGAATATTTCTTAATTTACGTTTTCTTGAATTATTTAATAAGCGATATTCAGTATCAATAATTGGTCAATCACTATAATTGTTCCTAATCTTTTGAAATGGATAACTTACATGAAAGGGACAATTTCAGCATTATGCCACTTTTTTCATTCCAAAATGTCTACAATTTTGATATTTATTTCTGATCTTCCTTATCTATAACCACAGTCTATCTCAAATGGATGTCAGCTTTTTTGTTTGTTTTTTCCTTATTGTCTTTTCTTGGGGTGGCGGCTGATGGGAGGTCAAGGGCAAGCCGAAGTTCATTTACAATCACGCCATTGGTGATATCAACAGACGCTTAGAACATTTATCAGAGTAAGCTTTTTAGCTTTTACAAAATATCTCAGATATATAATTTCTTTTCAATTTTTACACTTGTTTTTCATAAAATGAAAGTGGATGAACAACCTGAAATTGAGTTTGTCCTAATCATGTGAACAACATTTTGAAAATATATATTAATATACATAAATAAGAATCCCTTGAAAAATTAACACGGAATAATTGAAACCTTTTTGCTCATAAAAACACCTGCTTGCAATTATTATCATTATTATTATTATTATTAGTATTAGTATTATAATTAGTATTATTATTATAATTATTATTATTTATTATTATTATTTATTATTATTATTATTATTATTATTATTATTATTATTGACATTAATATTTTTATTTTTTTATTATTATTATTATTATGATTATTATTATAATTATTATAATTATTATATATTATTATTATTATTTTTATTATTTATATTATTATTATTATTATTATTATTTTATTATTATTATTATTTTTATTTTTATTATTTATATTATTATTATAATTATTATTATTATTTTTATTATTATTATTATTATTATTAAAAAAGATTCCTCATACGGATATGTACATGTTGTTGATGGGACTCGAACCCCGAAGGGTAATACATATTTGAAGAAATCAATCTTATTGCTAAGCCACGGACGGTCTTTTGTATATGTATATTATTCCTTTTATGTATGTATATTATTTCAGGAAAGTTAAAACCACTTGAAATGAATAACATAACATAACATAACATAACATACGTTTTATTGTAGTTAAAGGCCTCCGGCCCACGATACACATAATATTGTACATTTTTATAATAGTTCATTATTTACAAAATAAATGATGCATCAACAATATATAATTCATATACATAAAATATTATTCGTGATCAATACTTAAGCGGTAATTATTTACGAATAAGTGAGTAACAAGAGTATTATTATCAACATTAACATGCTGAATTTAAGAATGTGTTTTAAAGCACGGCAAAGGAACAACTTATTTGTGTTCTTTAAATACTGTTCACTGTATAATTTTGGTATGCATTTAACATCATCTAGTTCTTATTATCGGTTCCAGTTAGTTAAATTAGGATGTTCCAACATTTTTAATAAACATATTTCTAGTTTCCAAAGCTTTGTATATATAGTTTGCAAGAGCGAAAATGCCCAATTCATCGTCACATGACATAATTGAATAAAATAAATTTATGTTTGGTTCACAGTTAAGCCAAGTTTGAATCAAACATTGTGTTCTCAGATCATCATATAATTTACATAGGAGCAACATGTGATACTCATCCTCAACATAATGAGCTTTGTTATTTAGACAAATTGGACAATATCTGAATTGTCGGTCAATATTTTGGTGGCGTCCTTTTTCAATCATTAAATTGTGACCAGAGCATCTAAAGTTCGCCAATTGTCTTTTCAATTTAAATGGCAGATGTATTGACAGATATCTCTCTGTATCTAGATGAGATTTAAAGTGCTTATAATAATTGGCTTTGGGTGAGTTTTCTTCTTGCGAGAGGATATTTAGCGTAGCTCGATCGTTGACTCTATCAACCAGTAATGCCATAAAGTTTGTATGATTTCCAATTTCTTGAGCAATCCACGCATATCCAAACCCATATTCAAACAAAACATCCTTAATACAGGTTACCCATGTTTTCCTACCGGCCTCGTCTAGTCTGCGTAGCATTAAATAGCATTGTCTTGGATAACGCTCATTTGGCATTTGTAATAGTTTAGTCCAGTATTTTACACATTTGGTTATATAATGTACTGAAATTGGAGCCCTGCCACATTCGCGGAGCGGGAAAAAGTTAGCTACATTCTGGTTTAGACCACAAATACGTCTGCAAAAGTCTGTGTGCACTTTCTCAATAATGGCTGAATACTGATAGCCCCAAATTTCTGCACCATAACACAAAATCGGTCGGACTATCGTGTCAAATAATTTAAAAGCGTCTTTAGGGCTAAAGGTACCAAAGTATCGTTGCTGACTCAGAATACAATACACTGCTTTAGAAGCTTGTTTGGCAAGAGTTGTTCGCGTGAGAGACCAACACAATTTAGGAGTGAAATATAGTCCCAAATATTTATAGTATGAAACCACTTCTAATTTGATGCCATTAAAGTACCAGCGTTCGTAGTTACGCAATGGGCCACCGTTTCGAAAAACCATGACTTTAGATTTATCGGTGTTTAATTGTAGTCCACTATTATTGCAAAACATTTCTATGGTATTTATATGTCTTTGTAAGTTTATAGCTGTATCTGCAAATGTTGAAACGTCATCGGCAAATACTTATTGATCACTAACAAATTTGTTTCTCCTAAATGACATCTCTTAGAATCAGGAGGAAAAACCTACACAGATGAATGAAATATCATAATGTCCTGATCTTAACCTTGATTAATCTCAGTCTTCTAAATTGTCTTGTGAACTTTTTATTGAATGTCATTTTTATATTTAGTCTGTGTGTCATACAATGATTGTCGGATATCTTATCTGATAAGATAATATCGATGCCCCGTTTATATGTAGGTTGTTTTATCACAGCCTGTTCTTTTACATATACCTCTAATTATATAACCATCAACTCTTTTCGCTATTTGTTAAATTTAACGCCGATAGTGTGCCAGTAGTTATCTAGCAGTAATAAGAAAAAACAAACAAAGAGGTTTTGTTTGAAAATCATATCTTATTATGTTCATGCTTTGTGAAAATGATTGATAATTGTAAGAAAACAAAAGGCACATGGGCATCGACATTATATAATAAAAATAGACACCAACAATGTATTGATATAATAGTAGCAATAGAATACTTTCGCATATATTATCTTTACACATTGTTGTTATAATAAATGAATACTTTAAAATCAGTTCATATCAAAATGAAACCCAAACTAAACCCGTTTGTCTGTTTATAGATTTCAAAAGTAATTATTAAACACCATAGCGTTATTGACGTTAAGTTCAATTATAACTATTTCAAGAATAGCGTTTCTGCTTTTAAATGATATATTTTACTAAATGTACTTGATGTGCCGTCAGTCAAGTCAATGATTATTTCTGAGTTTGTGATGGAATATTCACAGATCAAAATGCTATATATCAGACGTTTAAGTATTTTGCATGTCTTTATCATTTGTAACCGGTTCAAGACAAAATAAAACAACAAGAAGACTAATCTTACCTCTTAAATATCAACATTTGAAGTTATGTCAACATTGGAAATGAAAAAAAATTAATTGGGTTTTAAGTAGCGTACCTCCAGAATCTTGTGTTCTTGCTTTTTTTGTTCAATGAAAATTTGGAAATGTATTTAAAAGTAAAAAAACATGTTTTCTGAAATAAGCAGAGAAAGTTATTAGCACACTGTATATGGCAATCACCTAAAATTACGATAAGGGATAACATATGCAAAAGTAGCCCTTGCTGTGGTAGTCACGCAGTAGCAATCTGATGATCAATTATGCACATCGATATATCAATCGTACGCACAAGTCATACGAATTATCTATTTTCTATTTGCCTTATGTTGTCTGATATTTCTAATACTGTTATTCATTATCGCCATTATCTTGTTTATGAATGTAGACAAGAGATAAAGAACAACTCTTTAGCACTTACAAAGTGTTTATTTTTTAAATTACCTGATGCAAATCTTTATCAATGTCAAAACAAGTGTATTTTATATGTTTTATAATTTAGCCATGAACTTACATGTTTGTGTCAGTATATATTTTTGTTGTTATTGTTAGAGTTAATTTAAAATAATGTTATAATTGTTATGTCCGCGTTGGAGATTATTTAAAATAATGTTATAATTGTTATGTCCGCGTTGGAGATTATTTAAAATAATGTTATAATTGTTATGTCCGCGTTGGAGATTATTTAAAATAATGTTATAATTGTTATGTCCGCGTTGGAGATTATTTAAAATAATGTTATAATTGTTATGTCCGCGTTGGAGATTATTTAAAATAATGTTATAATTGTTATGTCCACGTTGGAGATTATTTAAAATAATGTTATAATTGTTATGTCCGCATTGGAGATTATTTAAAATAATGTTATAATTGTTATGTCCACGTTGGAGATTATTTAAAATAATGTTATAATTGTAATGTCCGCGTTGGAGATAATTTAAAATAATGTTATAATTGTCATGTCCGCGTGATAGATTATTTAAAATAATGTTATAATTGTTATGCCCGCGTTAGAGATTATTTAAAATAATGTTTTAATTGTTATGTCCGCGTTGGAGATAATTTAAAATAATGTTATAATTGTTATGTCCGCGTTGGAGATTATTTAAAATAATGTTATAATTTTTATGTCCGCGTGGTAGATTATTTTAAATAATGTTATAATTGTTTTGTCCCCGTTGGAGATTATTTAAAATAATGTTATAACTGTTATGCCCACGTGGTAGATTATTTAAAATAATGTTGTAATTGTTATGTCTCCGTTGGAGATTATTTAAAATAATGTTATAATTGTTATGTCCACGTTGGAGATTATTTGGTTTTACTGGTGCTGTCCTATAGTACACAAGAACGCCATGTTCTTTTTTTGATTGAATATCGATAAATTATTTTGTATAATAATATTATCCAAATGCGTACCATGGTATCCAGAAATATAGCCGTTATTTCAAAAAGCTCTAATAGTGAGGCAAAGTTTTTAAGAAGGACCACCTAAGTGTTGTAAGCTAGATAATTCAGTAACTACATACTTACAGCAGATTAACTTTACACTTCTTCTTAAAATTGCTTTTACGTTTGCAATATTAATTTAACAAACATTCTTTCATTTTAATGTCAATATAATTTATATATTATATTCTACTTTTACCGTCGCAAATAAGTTAAATGACTGTTTAAGCAAATACTTATTACACTGAAACATGGCATTTTTATTTTTCTATGTTCATATTATATTCTAGCTTCAACATTGATTTTGACTGACCCGATTTATCTGATAACGATAAACCAAGGCCAACATTTGGTATGTCATATGACATTAAGCATGTTTCACATTTTCAAATTTAAGTGTTTGAATTACGCACTCAAGCATACATGGAAATAATCGATTGAAACTGTCATGTTTTCTAACTTGTTTGACTTAGAAATACATGTATATTTATTATTGTAAGTGAATGGTGGCTTATTTGTGCTATTTGTGTATTTCACCCTCGACCCTAAGCGAGACGCGAGGCGAAGTAAAATATATAAAACCTTGCCCAGCGGGTGAACGCGGAGCGAGATCTAAGAAATAAAACGGCGAGATTTAATAAGTAAAACGGCGTTTTTTCGCTCCGTGCCCCCGCTTTTTAAAATTGCAAACTTTCGCATTAGCGGAAACACTCTAAATTAGCGGGGATGCAGGGCGAAGTTTTGTTTATTAAACTTCGCCCGCGCCTCCGCTTATTATTGTTTTCGCTTCGCACCAAACTATTGCATTTCTTAACATCTCGCTCCGCGCCCCGAGTTGCGAAGTTATATATTTATTAAACTTTGCATAAGCTCGTTTTCGTTCTGCGCCCTAGCCATTTTAACTTGTTAATACTCCAGTTTTCATTGGCGTGGTTGTGGAGCGAAAACACGAATGACACAAATCAGCCATGCTGTATGCTGGTTTATTGAATAAGAAGTAAAAGTGAAAGACAAGATCAATAAGGGAAGGTGGCATTCAATAAACGCACCCTTTCACGACCGAGCAACAAACAATATTACCTACAAACAATGCATTATAATTATATTCTAGCAACAGTCAACGACATGAAGCACTTTATGTAGAACAATTCAACTCAAGAACAACATCTCTTCAACTAACTCCAATAAACTCAAATAGAGGCGAAATTCGAGTTTATATACCCATCTGCAAAAATAGACTGACTAAGACCCACTTGCGCAAATCAGACATTTTGCGCGACCTGACTGTTTTTCGACATATTTAATTTGCTGACAATGCCTTAAGATTGTTCAAAATGACACACGTGTTTCAGGTGTACATCAAGTTGTGCAATATTCACATAACTTAAAAACATGCACAATAATTACATAAATGTACACATGAACTAAATAGCATATTTATTTGTTCATCAACGTAACTAAGTAAACAATGTTTCTGTATAAAGTAAATATATGTGTACTTAGTCTATCTAACATTTGGAATATTGATACACTAATTTTTATTGACAATTTTGTAAATTATTAACAGCAGAGAAATAAACATAATATTTCTTTATCTAAATAATTTAAAAGTTCTGTTTCCATTTACTTTAATAGCTCCAGCTTATGAGATTATTCAGTTAGTTTTTGTTATTGTAATCTAGTAAATCAAGTCCAAAGGAATCTAGGCCGAGGCTTCATTATATTGATTGAGGCCTAATTATGCGCATACATGTTGGATTGGATTAAACAAACGATACTATCTAGAAGTCACATTTGTATTTGCTTTTTATAAAAGCCACCATCAGGAGCATGTACACGTTGCTGTATATCATTAAAGTGTCCTGTCATACTTACGTGCATGTAAGATATTATTTTGAAAGTTTGTTTGATTACTAACATACCTTATGACAACAAACCACCGACATCTTAACTTTATTCATTAATGCAATTGACTTACTTTGTCTTTGTCTAATAAATTAGATGTGTTCTATAGCATACACATATATTACAATTTTCCAACGTCAATTAACCCGGAAGAAAAACATTTGTCCATGTAATGTTTACTCTTCCAAACCGGGTAAAATGTATATACCACTTGATATTGAAATAATGTTAACGGAAGTTTAACTTAAGAGATGCTTTAAATGCTGAATGTATATTAGTTCACTATTATTTGTGCGGTGAATGGATGTACAGTTATTTGTTAACCGGTATACTGCAGCTTTTAATATTTTAACGTGACAGGTAAGACAACTTTCAACGTGATTATAGATTTTTGGATAGTTTTTGTCTTACGTTTTTTACCGACTGATGCACAAGTTTCCAGTACAGTTATTCTAGATCCAATATGATAAAATTCAATGTATTATACCAAACTAGGTAAATACTGAAGTAAGTTTTAATTTGGACTACAGCAGCATTATGTTATGTTTTTTTTGTATTGAATAAGGCTACGTTAAATGTATTTTAAAGTTATGTCCAATATAGAATCTAACTTGTTAACCTTCCGAGAACACAGGGATATCTGGAATGTAGGAATTTGTCAAAAGGCCTTGTTTTCGTTATATTTTTCTTCAAAATGATAGATACTACATTTTGATACGCGACTTTCTCTAATAAATGAGACCACACGAAAAGAATCAGGACTGGGGGAGGGCGCAAGGTTTTCAATACACTCTCACGTAGTGAATGTGCACAAACATACCAACAGTTTGCTTGAAAAAAAAAACGAGATATCAAATTTTGAACGCATTCAAGAATCATCATTGCAACCGAGATTTACAATACCAAAAAGTGGTCAAAGACAGTCAGAAGTCGCAATCCAATTTTATCCACGAATCATAAATCATAAATAATTTGCAAATACGAGGGTAATCTGATATGATCTTGAACTGCGTTTTATACGGAAATTGTCATAAACGTTTGTTTTTTTACGCAAAAAAAATATGTGCGGAAGTGTAAATCGAGAATATTTAGTTGTTTTGTGTAAATGTGCTATAATTTAACAGAAGAGAATTGCTGCAGTTTTACTTTTACTAAAATAAGTCACTTAAGTCAAAATCAATCAAATTTAATTTAATTTCATCAATATTTACCTGATTATCATGCTTCTTTCAACATCTTAAGATGTCACATATCTTAGGCTACCTTTAATCAAAATTGCATTTTTGATAAAAGAGTTTAATAATAAAAGAAGGCATAACTGTTTCGGTTTATTTTTTCTTTCATAAATTTATAAAAATCAGGAAGGGAATTCCATAACTTCTTACTCACACATCCACTACACAGAACAAGTGATTTTTTGATTATATTCTCTTAATTGGAGTTTCTGTTTCATAAAACAATGGTATTCCTGTGATATGATATCTTCTTTTTTTCCTATTAACATATAAGTGTTTAACTTCAAATTATTTATTTCAACATGTTACTTTGTATTTAGAGAATAATTGGCAACAGATTGTCGTGGAAATACAATACTAGCATAACGATTAAATGTAATAATTGTTTAATTGTTTAAAGAAAGTATCACTTGAAGTGTTTCCTGTTACAAGAACAGCATAACAAGTGTCGTTTAAATAAATGAAATTAGATTTGTGTTGTTGCAACTCTATTTCAGATAATTCAACGACTGAAAAATGGAGGTATCTGGCAAGAAACTTCGTAATTATTGCAAACCCTGTGAGCAACTTAAGACGTCAACATTCTCAGATGGTTTCTGTTCACAATGTGCAGAAGAAATGTGCCAAAGATGTTTTGATACTCACAAACAATTCAAGCTTAACCGGGGACATATACTTGTCCAATCAGTCGAGGCTAAATCAAAATGCAAAGAAACACCAACTTTCGATAATTGTACTAAACATCTCAACGAAGATATTAAGTTTTTCTGTCCCGAACATGACCAAGTAGGTTGCGGCGATTGTATGGTAATTTCCCATAAAACCTGTAAAGTGGAGTATATACTAGAACAAATCGATGGATATAAAGACAATGAAGAGTTCATAAAGTTGACGAAGGACATAGAGAAGTATGACAGTGAAGCAAAAACTATGTTAGGAAGCATCAGAAGCAACAAGGACCATGTAAAAGATATCAACAAAAAATTTGCTCTTGATGTCAACATATTCAGGGATGAAATGATTGCACATATCACGAAACTTTCTGATGCAATGCTAAAATATGGAGATGATATTATGGCAGCTGACATGAAAAAGATCGAAAACCTGGAAGAAGAAAACAAACGCCTTGTTGATGAAACAAATGGTATGAGAGACACATTACAATCAGAAGTTGATCAGCCTTACAAATTGTTCATCAGTTCCTTGTCATACAAACAAAATCTCCATCTCGTCCGAGACCAGCTAGAAAGAATCAAAGCGAACAATAAGATCGAAACGTACGACTTCATGCCTGACTGTAATCTCGAACAGTTGATGAAAACTTGTAAACAACTAGGAGTGATGCATAAGCCTAACGAATCTGGTGCAGGTTAGCTTCTAACTTTCGAAGTAATTTTTGATGATACATGTTTAAACAAGATAACCATTTTATACTAATAATGTGTGTCATATCAATAAAACGCCTTATATAAAACATGTTCTCAGAATTAACATTTGTTATATTCATTTATGGTTTATATAAAGGAATTATTTTAATGTTATACATGTTATACAGTAGCTTCTAATCCCGAGTGTTAATACACGTTCTTATAATTATTTTGTAAACTAATGTATTCATTTTGCTTCTCTTCTTATTTCATAAACAGCACTTAGAGAAAAAACAGTAAAAGCAAACAGAGCAACACCGATGACAAAGGATCAATGTTCACAAACAATTCAAGTGACAAAGGATCAATGTTCACAAACAAATCAAGTGAGTACCCTATATTATTTGAGTGTGTTGAAACTTTCATTTGTATTTTTTCCAAACGACTTATCCAATCATCACGAAATCAAAATATATTGTAAATGAAAAGAGTGTTTATATTATATAAATAATAATTACTAATTTCGCGTTATATTTTGTTTTCAGTCATTGCTGGACAGACAACTTGTTTGCAAAAACCTCATCATTGACGGAGACTTAATCAGGTGACATAAAACATCTAATTTCAAAGTAACTTAATATTTGTAATCTATATGCAATTATTTCAAAATAGAAATGTTTTACAAAACTTTGTTTAATTGAAGGAAATCTTTACCTGCTTTGATAAATCCGAATGATTTCTTTTCTTTTACAGTTGTGCTGTAAAAGCAAAAGACGACTGTGGTTTATTTATTGACAAATACACAGTTAGTTGTGATGATTTAGCTACCTTTGAAATCGAGATTGTGAGCATTGGTAGAGGCGGATATATAGGTAACAGTTTGCAACGTTCGATCAAATGTAGTTTAATAATTAGTTTTGTACCATAATACTGCTAAAGGAATTAAAGAAGAGTCGTCAAAATTTTCATTACCTTCAGATAGACTTTTGGGCATATCATGTTTATGATAAATACCAGTGATACCTTATCGTCAAGAACCAAAAACAAATGAATGCTATTTCAAAATATGTAACTATAATAGTAAATATATGAAGGAGTATTAAGTTAAATATTCATTTTCATATGTAAATACTTTCTGAAAATTAATTTATAATCTGCCATCAATACATAACTAGGAAATTTTGAAGAATATAAATATCTGGAGGCAAAGAGATTCCACGGAAATATTAGTCACGACAAATTTACAAGAGAGTTGCTATAGTTTGTTTTATTTTTATTAATAATATTTTTTCATTTTATCAGAGTATCAATAGCATTATTTTTCAAGGAACACCGTGGCTCTTTTTTATTACATAATTATTCAATTAGTCATAAATTACGTTAAATAAATGTGTCTTACAGTAAACGTAAACCATTTAAGATTTACTTGATTGATTAATTTATTTTTTTATTTATTATTTATTTATTTATATAAATTTATTGATTAAATAATTAATTAATATTATTTATATAATTAATAATTAATTATTATTAATTTATTCATTATGTACAAGTGTACACTTAATTTTTTTTATTTATTTATGTTGTTCTAATTCAAAGTTTAATACTTATCAAATTGGATAACTCTTCATTGACTTTTACAATAAAATAATACATATAATATAATTTCATTCTAGCTATCGGTGTGGTACCGGATGACTATCCAAATAATCTTCTACCTGGATTTGGAAAAGATTCCCGTGGATACAATTCAGATGGCAAGTATGTGTTTATTGTTTTTCTGTTAGAACATACTCTTACCTTCGCTTTTAAATATGTATGTGATTGAATAGAATAGAAAATTAAATAAATTTATAACTAAGCCAAGTTCTGTCTAGACCCCAATGCTTCCAAATCTGTAAAACAAGGTCAATTAAATACATGTTTTATTACTTGCGCCGTTTTCATATTGTCAGTCTTTTATGCATATACACAGACGGAAATGCAATGCATTGATAGGGTTGACGTGATTCCATCAGACATATAGAAGACCTTTTGAATGATAGAAATCATGTCTAAAATTTTTGTTTCGTTTCTTGATATTCTAATTAGAGTTTGTTTATAGTGGTTGGCAAAAGGTTTGCCAAATAAAAACATGTTCATGTATTAAAAGTATAGCATGTCATATAGTATTTAATTAAATGATTTATTTATAAATATTTCACAGGAGATGCACCCAAGTTCCGAACAATAAATGAATATTATTTTATTTTACTATTTTGTTTTTATAAAGACGACATTTACTTGAATGTGGTACATTCAGTGAATAATATCGCTCGATCATATTGTTATGTTCATGTGATTTTATAAACATTAAGTTGTGGAAATTTTGCAAATCATTTTATCAACGTATGCACATTTCACATGAAATTTTACAATTCCATATGATCAGATGTTTGTTTTAAATATTAAATTTTGCCTATCATATAAAATATGTTTGAGTACGGTAACATTTAAGCGGTATTTCTGTCTGACTCAAATAATGTTCTTCAAATGGAAATCAGTATGATTGTAAAACTATCATCTTCATCAAATATTTTATTGATATAAAATATTTATTTAAGTGAAGTTCTGCTGATACATAACATGTAAGTTCATGCAAATAATTTGAATATAGTAATAGTTTTAATGAACTCTTTTAATAATTATTTACTCGTAACAATATCATTAACCATAATGTGAACAAATAATTTAGCTGTTTGTCTTTCTTATTCAAAGTCTGTAACTAAAATGAAATTCTTACTTAATCAGCGATTTCACATCACATGCCGAAATGTCTTTTTTAAGGACATGCTGTACCTTCAAATTGGCAAGCAAAATAAAAATATAGAAGAATTAAAATATTTCAATCTTTGCAAAGATTTGTTATAATTATTCAAATTTTCTAGTTTGTTACTGTCTATTTTGTGTAATATTCAGTTCCTCTTGGTTATTTAAATGAAAATGAGAATGTCTTTTAATTTATTGAAATTGGGCACCTTTAAATTACAGTCAAACTCTAGATATTCATTTGCATGTTGAAGAATTGTTGTCTGCTGGTTGGTTCATGACCAGATGGTAAATAATAGTTTGTCAGGTTTGTTTCCAACTCAGGGCTTAACTATTACACCAGATATATATCCTAGTTATATACATTGATTTTCCCACATGTGAAATACATTATGTGGACAATGTTTCTCGACCACTCGCTAATGTTTTACAAAGAGGAATATGCAATGAATGCTTGTACACAATAATCATTCATCATTTGTCAATTCTATAATAGACTCAAGTCATTCACTATGGTATAAAATAGTGTTTTTTCATTTATTTAATAATTGTCGGCAATGAATTACAAATATGTTCTATGAATATCCTGTTCCGTCATCCTCCAGATTATATAACGAACGAACGTTTTGCAAAGCGTTTAGTAAACGGACATTTTTTAACTAAAACGTTTTAAAGAAATTTCAAATACCATTCAAAAAAGTCGCATTTAATGTTTTCGACACCCTGTACACTTTATAGGTAGATTTGCTGTATTAATTAACTTGTTTTTAATTGAAGGTTTGAGACATTTACCAAGTCAAGTTATATGATATATCAAAATTACCTTAATTGACATTTTATTTTTCAAATTGTTTAAAGATTTTCGGTCTATGAAGCCTAAGCGATCATCATTTCCTTTGAAATTTGGGTCTTCCTGTGCAAGCCCAAATCGAAAATTTTACGAACATTTCTTGTCCAATATTCTGTCTGTCTTACATGGGAAAATGCCTTCTGCAAATTGTTCATTGTTGTTTTAAAAAAACCCGGTATTTGAGGTTCTGTTTTCACCGGATAATTCCCCCTTTTGGGTTTCTATCAACCATTTATAAGCGTTTACTGTGATGATTTGTACGGATTAAAATTACATAACTTAAATATTATTACGGATTTTGCTTGTCTTTAAAACGCCATTTCTTGGGCTTAGAAACACTGGGTAACACCGCACTATCACTCTGAACCCACTGTTTTTTTTTTTAATAAAATTGCCCAAATTTTAATTACAATTTTTTGAATTATAATAGCATCATTCGAATGAATCAGAATGAGGCTTTTAGTTTGCGCTTTTTCATGTTTATTTTATTCTTGACTTGGATTTTAATTTAACTTTTAAAAAAACTGTCCCAGAATCTGCGTGCGGCCGCATATGTATTACTTAGTTACAGAATCGCATGACAAAGTTTGTACATTATACCAAATATATTTATAGTTATATATATTCTTAAAAATTTACGTTCCGTTTTTAATGTATGGTTTAGATATTTAATTTAAACTACACATGGTAATTTCAAAAGTTTTATAATCACTCTGGATCATCCTCGTTTACCCTTTGATTCAAGGCTATTTTCATTATTCTTTCGAAAACAAACTTGAAATTGGGAAAAAGTATTTTCTAGTTTGGTAAACTAAACTATAAAAACGATATTAACGTAACACATTTTGTGATAAGGGATTTATTAATTTTACACAAATTTACTATTTTGTCAATTATTAATGATAATAATTTACAGGTCATTGTTAAATCCATATACACATTTTATAGTTTGATGTATCTTAAATAGTGATAACGTACACATCTTTGAAAAAAAGTATATAAACAAGTTTTATAGTTTGATATATTTTAAATAATAATAGCGTTCTATTCGGTGTTAAGACCATGTCTATTTAAATAAATAAAACATTTGGATATTCACTTGTTTAGACTGTTTAAACCAAGCTCCGAGACAGTTGAAGGAAAGCTATTGTAACGTGATAGAATATTTACAAAAAAACATAAGGTAGTACTTGTTTGCACACTACATCAACAAAAAACAACAATAACGGATATATGCAAACAGAAACTTCGCATTATTTATGTTTTGTTGTAACTAAGAATATATTTCCCACCAAAACAGACGAAGCTATCAGTTGAATCTGAATAATTAAACCCATTAGATCTCAGTAAAAAAACCAACTTAATTTTAGTGTCTTATCCTTCTACAAACGTTTTCTGATATAACAAATGTTGTATTTTTTCCTTTTGTATTTTGAAAATGTTGTTCTTGTTTTTCCTCTTTTATTTACTGTGAATTATTACCAAAGTTCGAAGTAGTGAAATATATCAAACACATACTTTACTGTTATATTAATATTAATCAATATAACGCATTTATAAATAAGAAGCGTTTGTATGATGGCTATTTTTGTAGATCCAAAAACTTTGTTCTGCCATCAAGCGACATGGAAACATGTACCTTACTATTGAATCCTCCCATATCAACAGTTTCATCTTTTGTTTCAATCAGTGTACACGATCTGTACATTTGAAAAGAATGTGTGCTATTTCACAATGAATGTGCCTGTCAATCATTTTCATTATAAATGTTTACCATTCTTTCAAAATATGTCCTTTATATGTGCTCCACTGTTTAAAAGAAACTATACAATTGTCGAGTTGTGTCATTGTTTGTTCGGGCTTACAGATGCAAAGTCTGTATTTGACCCAATATACGTTTGTACACCTTTATACTAGTCCAATTGTGGCTAGTATTGTATTCAGTAATGTATACAATAAAACCATTAGAGTAAATGACTAATAGCAAGATTTTGTGTCTACATTAAATTGCATTTTCTGCATCGTTTAAAATTTCAAATTTGTTCAAATTATAGCCCTTGGTTGATTTTTTCATTAGATAGGAAATACTCCAAGAATCTTCTTCTTGATAACTGCAAGGGCTAAATCCCACGCTTTTTAACATGAACCGTAGTCAGATCCCCCCCCCCCATTTCTCTTAATTTCAACGAAAATTAGTATTTACACGATATCAGATATAATAATTCGATAAATCCAATTGTATGAATTACAGACAACTACAACATGTTTGAAGAAGTTCATAGATTTATAAAACAGCCCTTTCATTATCTGAAACACGATAACTTCTAATAGCACAATCTCCAAATAGATAAATGTTCATTAATTGATGGCAAATCATTAAACTGAAATAAACAAAGAAATGAGTTTTTAAAACTTTAACTAAGAAATGAGCTATTAAAACTTTAACTCAACATTTCAGTTACTTTTGGTAAAGGACTGTAATCTCGATATACAGAATTATTTAGAGCTATTCATATGTTCACGTAAATATGATCTTGATTATATATTTTGCTTAAAGATAATGTAGCGGTTTTCTGTTAAACAACGTTTTCAAAAAGGACTTCTTACTGCTACAAATATCTCAATAAATTATGTTTTATATACCATATAGATGCTACACTGTACCATGTAAATTATGAATTGCATACACGCAATTACTTTTTTGAATTACAAAACTTTTCAAATGAATAAGGGATTTCATAGCTGTAGCTGCTAAATCTAGCAATATTAAAGAAGCTATGTCTATGCAATATTATAAACGGAAGCTTTACGATGATAAGTAATATTAAAGGAACTCGACTTAAATTGTTTGACATGAATTGGATTGTTCGATAATAGTTTTAAGTAGGTTTACGTAATTAAATTGTTTGCAAAATTGCAAATAGTTTCCTTGCTCCCTTTTTTCAAGAATGTAAATTCGTATTATAAACATGGCCCACGACTGAAAAGCGTTGCAATTCTTCTCACTTAAATTGGTTTTTAAATACCTCACAAATACGATTTTTAATTTATTTCTGAGAATTTATCTAAATTGTTTTGCATATATATTTCTGTATTGAGTGTCCAAGCTGATCTATGTAAGACCTCGATGGAATTCCTGTAATATGAATAAAGATAAATATTACATGCACGAAACGTTTTATTTTACTATCCACTTTTAAAGATGGTAAATATATTCACTAGTTAGATTATATTATACCAGGCCTTGTATTGTGTATGTTTGTTGCATTTTTAGTACGTGTCATAAGATGTCCATAATTATCTTCATTAAGGATGTATTTTTTTTAGATATTTATTTTTTAATGTCACATCATACTTAACGTGTCAAACTGGTGTTTTTATCAAAACCATGTTATTATGTTATGGCGTCTGTAATAACAAAAGCAAAAACAATATCTGAAATGAGAAGAATATTTATCCACGATTAAATGTGTATGTTATTTAACAAGAACGAATAACATAATTCTTACATTATTGTTGAGCATCCACTCATATACATACAACTTGAACATAATATACAAAGTATGATCATAAATTGATTGTAGTTTTGTCAAAATTTATTCACTGTGAATAGAGTTATTTGTTTCATTTCCTAGACAATCCTAGTTATTTTGTTGTTGTTTTTTTCTTGGCACACACAATAATGAGCTTAATTGACAAATAGCATCACAGTGATCTAACTACTAACAACAATGTATTTTAATTCAGTATCAATGTAAAGTATTATGAAAAAAAACAAACTAAAAACTACAAAAAAACTTTTATGTTATAAAAGCACTGCTTAGAGATAAGAGTCCTATTTTTGACAAACTTTATTCTCAAACATGTTATCTAAAATGTATTTTAAGGGTGTTCATGGGAAGTAAATCCGGTGAAAAATATGGAAACAAGTGGAAAGTCGGCGATCGAATCGAAGTTCAAATGTAAGTATTAAGTAGTGTTTGCGATGTTCGTTTGTAATTATTTGTTTCATAAAGATTTACAAAGACGATTCATTTTGTAAATATTACATAAAACATTGCCGTTAAACGTTTGATATAAAACTTAATAATTAAGGTATGACATGCAATTTCTGATATTCAAGCAGTTGACATAATTGATCCATATTTTATATTTGTTTATATTCTTGTCAAATACGGATATACCATCAATCTACATTCCAATGGTTAATTTAAAGATATGTTTAACACTTTATCACTTTAAAAAAAATCTAAAGGTGATACAACATTTATACAAAGTAAAAATGTTATTATGATTTTCCCGAAAGTAAAATGTGTGTTACATTGAAAACACACATTATTCAATTTTTACCGTATTGTATTGAATGTACCGTTTCAAAATCGGTAATTTAAAACATGCAACATCATGCTTCAAAATTAAGCAAAAACAGTTTTAAAATTATTTAAGTATTTCCATCAAATTCAAATAAGTTCTTTATTTTACCGTGTGTATACCGTTCGTATACGCTAGTCCAATCAGTAGCTAAGTAGCAGAAACCACTATTTGTTGGTGTTAGTGTTTTATACAGAATAATAATGCTTATTTTATCACATAGTTATAACTATAAAATAATTACCCAATCTTCATAGATGCTTCATACGTGCAAGCTTGCTGAGCTGGTATTTAAAATCCGATGGTTTCTTCAGTTGTTATGTCACGAATAAAATTGCTATTCTTGCATACAAATAGAACTCTGGTTCTGAAAATACGCAGTAAAGTCCTCTTTTTTCGTCTACAAAAACTGATATACATTTCCCGTGCGAGTACCATATCATTTGATACTTTAATTGATAATCAATCACCATTTTAGCCAGCTTTTCAAGCATGGTGCCCCGTGACGCATCTATTAAAAACATAAAACATCAGTGAGTGCTCGCGTGATGGTATGCGGTTATGCATTTATTGTTCTCCGTTTATCTATACCTGCAAAGGCTGTGTGACGTCATGTGAGTTTGCGACCAGCATGGATCCAGACCAGCCTGCGCCTCCATGCAGTCTGAATAGGATCCATGCTGTTCGCTATCTGTTTCTCTACGTGTAATAGACTTGGTAAGCGAACAGCATGTATCCTGATCAGACTGCGCGGTTCTGGATCCATGCTGGTTGAAAACCCATTATGTTGGATGTGTCATGACGAAGCTCATTTATATCAGTTCTAATTCACGTATTTCAATTTTGATGAACTGTGTATGTGCATAATGATCGTGTAAAAGCTTAACCAGAGAGTTCAGTTTTAGCTAAGCGGATTTTATTTTGATTTGAGTAACTATGTAATAAATTATGTAACAACACAACAAATGTTTGTTAACTCTACCGTTTTACCACAAATTAACGTTCACTTTAACGTTCCGTTTTTCGGCTGCATCTGTCTTACAATTTAATCGAAGATTAAACCTCCATTAAAATTTTACAAAGGGATCATTGAAACGGTTTTGTAGAAATATTTATTTTATGCAGTGACAGTCATATGGATTGAACTCAAAGTATCAATATGGATGAAGAGTAGATTACATGTAGCTATAAAGATTTATTATATTACATGGCGTCGTTTTAATTGTTGAAATGTATTTAAAATATTACAAAACTTTTCTTTTTTTGTGTGTGGGGGGGGGCGATTTGTTCCGGTAAAAAAAAAAACAATGGTATATAAAACGAATGAAAGAGGGTATTTTAATTGTACGTGTGTGTTAAAACATTTACTGTGAATGTTGTTCTGTAAAACATATTGCATTACTCTTTTCTAACTGTAAATGAGTATTGTGAGATATCGTATAAAAATATTCAAAACGCGAACAGAATATATTAATATTATTTGTTTTCCGTTTTTTTTAATTCATTCTTCATATACATATAACATTTATTTGTTTCTGACAGATCTCCAACAATTTTCATTACAAGATGTCCTCAATCAACTCACAATGCAAATACTCATTGGTCAAAGTTCGTTACTGTAAAATACGTTATGCTCTATGTAATTTGGAGGGAATTTGTTTTACTAAATAAACAAAGAGAATAATTTTTTTAGTATGTTCAGCAGGTAGCATATAATTACACGTTTCCAGCAACATGTATGTCAAAAGGTATATGCTTAAAAAACACAATCAGGTCTTTTTAAGCCACCCCTTTTTAGGTTTGACCACCTTTCAATACACGCTTGCCATGTCCATTGACCGTATCTCGGAGTTTATTGTTTTTTTTTTAATTCCAGGTTTCCAAGAATGTGTCACTTGCAAGTTTTAAGAAATAAATATCCAGTTCAAAAGCATATGAATATAATCTCAAAGTCCAATAGACCTAATAAAAAAAGAGCAAAGCATTTGAAGATAAATCATTCATTGTTTTACTAAAATGCACACATAATGAATATCGTTTTTCAATCTAACATACTTATAAGACAGAGAAATGATTAAATATGTTTCCCTCAATTAGAGACAATAAGATTAGTTGTTATTTTCCTGACATTTTTTCGTTTATTGATATCATACATGACTTCATTTGAGTGTACGCATTCTTTTTTATACCGTTTACTAATAAGACCCTGTTATACACGTAAAAAAACAACACCAACACTTAATAGATATACTAAGCAAGATTTCGTCCAGCAGTAAGCAGAATTTAAGAATTTTACATATTAACATATAAAACTCATATATTGATATGATATGTTAAAGCTATCATTAAGATCACATGATAGCTATATATCTTAAAACAATTCACTTCGCTATTACCTATCATCTAATACTAGGTTCTCAAGCATTTAAAAGTTTTCTCAAGTAGTAAATATCACGGTTTCTTTTCTGCTCCATGCTTATCTTTCCACATTTTTATAACAAAATTTTAAGGTAATAAATGAGCCGCGTCATGACAAAACCAACATAGTGGATTTGCGACCAGCATGGATCCAGATCAGCCTGCACCTCAGCGCAGTCTGATCAGGATCCATGCTGTTCGCTATCAGTTTCTCTACTTGTAATAGGGTTTGTAAGCGAACAGCATGGATCCTGCAGACGCACTATGATGGTTTTGTCATGACACGGCTCAAATGTATTGTTATTCTTAAATCATTATTGTTCTATAAGACATTACCACTTAACAAAATTTATGAGTTCAATACAGAAAGGTTTTAAGTCGTAATTAGAACTTGACTGAGTGTACAGATTGGTAATTATTTACATAACTCATTATATTAAAACGCACACACTTGAAAAACTGTAGTAAATTGTTAGCCGATAAATTAGTTCTCATGAACAGAAATTGATATTCGCAGAACATTTGCAGCTATTTTATTAATACTTAAAACGGTAGTAAGGGTATCTCATTTCTATCAGTCTTTCACGTGTTATAATTATCTTATCTTTTATTCTTTCTACATGAAATGTGTGAAGAAAGCCAACTTCGTTGTGTGGAGAATCGTTTGATAATCCCGATGGTTTCTGCAGTTATTATATTATTACGAATGAAACACGCATTAGCGCTATTCTTGCATGCAAATTCAACTCTGGCTCGGAAAATTTTAATTAAGCACTTTTGTATTTATTTATTTTTTTTTTTCGTTTACAAAACTGGATTATTTTTTCCTGTGGAAGTTGAATGTAATTTGATAGTTTTAATTTGATAGTTTATAACCGGGACAATCACTCTAGCTTCCTATTAAAAGCGTTAAATATCAGGCCTCCTCACGTGATTTTATGTGGTAATACCTTAATTTTGCCCCATATATTTATACTTGCTTTAGTTGTACTACCTCTCTGACTTTTACACGCACTGATTTAAGGTATTAGCACCCTAATGCATTACCTCCGCTTTGAAGAGTATTCAAATAGGCTATAAGTACTGTTAACTACATTGAAAATGAGGGCAATGGGTTCAATCCCCAGAAGGGTCAACTTTTTTTTTTTCTTTTTTTCTTTTAACATTATTTATGTATCTCTCATGTCCCATTTGGAAAGAAAAAAGTGTTTTATTTTTATTTTTTTTATTTTTTAGGTATTTATTGGCTAAATTATGCTAAATCTAGTAATAAATATGGTACCTGATATTTTCAAAGTGTAATATAATCAAAACTAGACGGTAAAAGTATTTCATATTTTACAAGATCAACCAATATACTTTTTTTAATAATTTAGGGAAACTTTGAAAACAGGCACTCACTCGGGTAAATTTTAAGAATTTTTTAAATTAGGCTCCCTAAGTAGAAAAATGGTCAGACACGTGGTAAAAATGTGTGGGGTAGGGTAACATTTTTATACAGATTTCATAAATTTTAAGTAGAAACCATATTTTGCTTAAATTATTTGGATTGTTAGCTGAATGGTACTATTTGTTTCTTACCAAAAATTAATGGGAAAACATTTTTCATTAGAATGTTATTGCAGATTATTTAAAGGTTTCTACTTTCTAAAAAAGGGCCCTGATAACATCCTAGCTTGAGTTCAGAAACGTGGCCATAACTTGATTTCCGTACGGTAAACTTTAAGGTATACATCTGACCTATGATGTCAATTTTTTAGTTCCTGATAGTACCCATTAGGGTCCTTATATCTTAAGTTGTCATAAAAGGTAATAGTTAATAAGCTATTTTTAAAGAACAATCTCAATAGTAAGTAGTGTTGCCAACAACGTGTTGCTACAGTAATTACAAAGTAGTATATCGAGATGATGGGTGTAACCTTGCTCACGGTAACTGAATTAAATTGAAGAAAGGAACACAATTTCAATAGAATCGTGCTTAAGAATACCTATTATATTTTCCAGAATATGATATGTTGAACTACTGATAGTCCTGAAGTCTTAAAAGAAATAAAACAGTTGGTAAATTAGTTCAGAATTATTAAATATGAAGGCATTTCTCTGCACTGTTCTGTTGTACAAAGTTGAGCCACCATATTGAGTAAAATAGCCTTGAGTAGAATTATGTCGATGCAAATCACACGTATCTTGTCTAATACTATTAACCGTATGTAGATTGTATTGCATGTCTGTTGTTTATTATACGTATAGATCTTCTTAAGATTATGTTCAATTACATATGCGCTATTTATACATGTTATGATTCGCCAAACTAATTATTTTTACTATTTACCCCATTGACGGTATCAAATTGAAATTCACTTATTTCATGATCGATGTGTTTGAATAAAAACAATAACTGTAATTAGATAATTATTCTTATCATTCTTTATTTTGTTTATTTTCAGTTACGATCTGTAAGTTTAATTGCAACATTTATTCTACTTCAAACAACAAATCAAAAAGATGACTCTTAAATGTCTTTTGTGATTAATGCTTCCGAGATATCACTTTGTTTTCAGATTTTTATACTTCACAACCGCAGGTGTCAAGTGGGCTGTGTGGCAACTGTAAACAGTTGTCCCGTACTTCACTTCAGTGTTGTTATATTTTTCTTGTCCTTCGGGATCATTGATGCCAGCACTAGTAAGTTTTGAGAATTGAGTACCGCTTCAGTCGGTGCTAGGCGGCGTGAGGCATGTTGCACGTTTCAAGTATCCCTCGTGTCAAGCCGAGTCTGCAATTCTCCTGTAATATTGTTGTGATTAATGCTTCCGAGGGATCACTTTGTTTCCAGATGTATGTATCATAACATTAATGATACAATTTACTAGGCACATGGTCATGAGATTTTAGGGTTATGTAGTTTGTTTAACATTATGAATACTACTTGATTTAAACATTTTAAAAAATGTTTAATGGCGATGTCTTTTAAATACATATATAATTACAGACGTATAGCATTGAGTTATTTGATATTCAGATACCATTTATTTGACCCCATATCGCTTTGTCGGAAGATACGATTCGTTGAAACGAAAACACACAACATAAAGAATACAAGCAACATAATAGTTAATATTTACAATCAGTAGCAGATGTCAATCATGATATGGTTGTTTTTGAATAAATTGTAACTGTACGTTATGTTAAACATTATGTATCGTTTTATCAATGGTATCAACATTTGACAGAAAACATTAAGATCAACAGTTTTAAATATTATATATATGCTGATAATTGTGTGTAATTCAAACACACAAAAGCTGTTCATTAAATTAAAAAAGCCATGTTTGATTGTGCTACAACATTATATATATTGACTTTTTGTTGTTGTTTCAAAATTGTGTAGGACCAACACTCTTTATCATCTTTTTATCTTCATCTTAAAGGGACTCCACTGACTCCACTGAAGTTTAAAAGCCAGAAACATAAGTTTGATTTTCTTACATGAATGAGCTTGGGCAGTTTAAACAGAAATTTATACAAAAATAGTTACGAAATATACTTTTTAGTTTGATATAAGTGTGAACAGCCTTTAAACACTTTCATTTTGGGTTATTTTTTTACGATTTGAATGAATATTCTGGAAAACGAAGTGCGCCAACGAACTGAACTTTGCCACACAGATTAGTGGTGTAAACCTACATCAGATTGTACATTAGTAGTATAGTCGTTACTTTAGCCCCACGAGGCTGTGACGGCCGTGTTGACAATATTACATAATACGTCATTAATCTTAAAGGTATTACATTATTGCCCTTATTAAAGATTAAGGAGTATGCAGTGTCCTGACAGTTTTACAGAATTCAATTGACAATATTACATCATGTATGTGACATGTCATATCAAAAATATTACGATTAGGTGTGGTTATACTGAACAGATTAAACATTTGGATGCATTAAGTAAAAGGTCGTTTATTTCCTTTTTACTTCCGTTTCCTGGTAATTCATATTTAAATGCTTAGGAAGAGCTAATAATTACAGTTCACTTTCAACCTGCTCAGTGTTTGTATCACACTTTGGTGAAATAATGAACTCTAGTAACCGATGTAAATTGCATGTGTTTTGCGATGTTTATGTGACTATAAGTGACTACAAAAATATCACATACGTACATATGAGGTACTACGACGGAAAATACCCCACGAAAAAGGGTGTTGCTATGCCACTATTACGTTGGAAAACATTGGTGCAACTGATACCGAAAATACAGGAAAATCGCAATGCCGATCAATCTGCTTTTGAACATTTAGGAGGTAATTGTTATATTAGCATTACGGATGATATACCTGGTATCGACATAAGAGACTTCTGGATGCCCGAGGGAGAATTGAAAATTAAAGCAACAAAACGGGGAGTGCATTTTAGTCAAGAGGATTTTGATAAACTTGTTGATCTGATCCCACGCATTAACGGTTATATACCCGAGTTTGATGAAATCAAATTGTATGTCGAGAATGACGACCATCAAAACCAGCAGGGAGCCCTACGATGTAAAGAATGTAATCCGAACGAATATCACATGTGGTGAATACACAGAGACACTTTATATTAACATATCATAAGAACTTTGTAATATAAGTGATTATATTTTGTTTTATTGTTAAACGATAAATGTAAAAAATGAAATAAATATACGAAATGTCTATGTGTTGTTAGTGTTCAATAACGTGTGTCCATCATCATCATCACCTATAAGATCTGTAAATAGATATGAAATTAATAAATGATACACCATAAAAACAATTCACTTATGTATATATCATTATGTTACTAATAAATGAGATATTGTACAGTGGAACCTCTATTAACGATTCTTTCATATATTAAGTATCTGAAACAATAAAACTACTTTAGAAATTGATGCTTTCTGACAGAAATAACTCTTTTTTAGGAAATATATTTTAACTGTTGTACATGTGATTAGTTTACTTACCTGTACAATAGGCCGACCTGTAGAATTGACACATATTCTGTATTTAGCAGTGTAGTCCAGGTCTTTGTAAATTGCATGAATATGATAATTGGCTATTGAGGCCGTCGCAAGCGTGACCGCATAAAAAATGTCACCATGGTCCTCGTTTTCATTTGCTGAACAAAAAACCCCAGGAAATGTCCAAATTCATGCACAAATGCACCCAGACATTCCTCTAGGTACTTCATTGAATGTAAGTTGATGACGATTTCGCAGAAGTCTTCGTTTAGTTTCTCTGTCGAAGCATATTCTTCAGAATTATTTGAATCATTGACAAAAATGATTTTTATACACTTAAACTTTGTTTGGCACAAACCAAAATGATACAAAAAATATTTTAGCAGTTTGTCTATGGAATAAACTATAAGAGGTATATTGAAATCCGACCAACTTGTATATAAGTCGTCCACTTCTGTTGCAGACACATCTGCACAAAATGTCGTCACAACAGCATTTGTATCATATTCGACGTAAGAAAATTGTCCCCGACTTTCTAATATTTTTGTATTATTCTCTTCTTTGATGTGATAATAAATTTTTAAGTCCTTTAATGTGTTATCACCTTCTCCCAGATTAGACAATTCGTCGACAGCCATTCCTATTGTCAGACGAATATCTGTATTGAAGTATGGCTCTATAAAAACAAACGAAAATATATATTAAAATTATGAATCAAATTAAAACGTTTACATGCGCTATTACCTCAAACACTTCAGTTTTTCAAACGATATAACCAAAAGCACTTAAATAAATGAGTTAAAGAAAGTAAAGATTGATTTATCATGAAAACACAAATTATTCAATTAAACGGTATATAGAGAGCGGTTTTAAACAGTAAAAGTATTTACCAATGCGAGACGTATTACTGCTAGTGTAATATCTGTTTTCAGAATTTTCGACTTCACGGCTCTGACCTGAATGAAAATAAAACAGACCTGTAAAGTTTTCATTAATTTATTTAAAAACTGTATAAAGCACATTTCCTTACATTGAAAACAAGACGTATGCGGATACAATACATTTATAAATACTAAATATTCAATTTCGAATTATTGTTATGTTTACACAATGACGAAAAACATTGAAGACGACAAACATTTTATAATATCCTCACGTGTAACTTTTAAAGTATTATATATACTTTAAAAGACGCATCACTAAACAAGTAACACAAGAAAAAAGCTCTTTTCTTAAAAATTGGATTGATAATAAAGAAATTATAAAAATCATAATATTACAATACTATTCATATAAATAATTTGCATATTGTGTCTCTTATTTTAGACAATAATATCCTTTGCTTTAAAAAACAAAATACAATGCTACTTACCCATTGCAATCATGTTTTAAAATGTATTCTTCTGATTCGAGAAGGCGTTTGATAATTTTCGCTAATTCGGACTTTTCATTCTGTACTAATTTTCTAGACGAACTTCCGTATATTATATCACTTCCGTATTCAATTTCGCCTATATATTAAGTTATAGATCTTGTTAAGGTATCACTTGTCAGCTACTAAGCCAGTGGACACTGAGATTCTGGTAAGTTGATATTTTCTATTTATTTTAATTTATTTCGTTACTGTTCTGGAAATGTGTGTACTTCGTTTAAATGTTATTTATTTTTTATTTATAAATTGCAGACGGATGCAAAGATTTTATAGCATATTAGGAAATTATAGTGTACTTAAACCTATCTGCAAGAGTCTCTTATTGTGTCGTTGACCGGTCAAAAATAATATAGAAGTGATAGGTTATTGTTATATTAGTAAAAGTTCGTGTGGCACCGCCTTCTGAGAGTCTGCGAGTGTCTCTGAATGTGTCGCAGACCGGTCAAAAATAGTATAGAACTAATACATGTTATAATAGGAGTCAAACTTCGTATGGCACCGCCTCCTGATAGTCTGCGAGTGTCTCTAAATGTGTCGCAGACCGGTCAAAAATAGCATAGAACTAATATGTGTTATAATAGGACTAAAACTTCGTATGGCACCGCCTCCTGATAGTCTGTGAGTGTCTCTAAATGTGCCGCAGACCGGTTAAAATAGTATAAAACTGATAGGTCATTGTTACAGGTGTAAAACCTTGTGTGGCACCGCCTCCTGATAGTCTGCGAGTGTCTCTAAATGTGTCGCAGGCCGGTCAAAATAGCATAGAACTGATAGGTCATTGTTATAGGAGTAAAACTTCGTGTGGCACCGCCTCCTGATAGTCTGCGAGTGTCTCTGAATGTGTTGCAGACCGGCCAAAATAGCATAAAACTGATAGGTCATTGTTATATTAGTAAAACTTCGTGTGGCACCGCCTCCTGATAGTCTGCGAGTGTCTCTAAATGTGTCGCAGACCGGTCAAAATAGCATAGAACTGATAGGTTATTGTTATATTAGTAAACGTTCGTGTGGCACCGCCTCCTGATAGTCTGCGAGTGTCTCTGAATGTGTCGCAAACCGGTCAAAAATAGCATAGAACTAATATGTGTTATAATAGGACTAAAACTTCGTATTGCACCGCCTCCTGATAGTCTGCGAGTGTCTATAAATGTGTCGCAGACCGGTCAAATATAGTCTAGAGCTGATAAGGGTTGTTATAAGAATAAAAATATTATTTTGACGTACCCTTTTCGAGTGCTTCCGGAAGTGTTGTAGACAGGCGAGAGTAGTTTGGATTGTACAACTTAAAAAGCCCCTTTGGCACTTCCTTGTTTTCAAAGGTTACTTCCGTGTATTATGTCACTTCCGTGTTAATTTTCTCGATATATATGTATCAAATTTAATTTTACTCTGCATTTTATCTGGACAGTGATGTGAAGATCATGAGACATCAGGTAAGATTTTAAACTTTAATGGTTATTTTTTTTATTCACTTAATTTTATAAACTTTATAACATGTTAAACTTTATATTTAAAGATACTACTGATATTTCGAAAATGCACATATGATATAGCTTTTAAAGCTTAAAAATATGTGTTATTGCAATAAAAGCGGTGAAATGTTAAATGCTTACAGACCAGATGAAATGGTTTGAATCCTATAACTGATGTCAATGATGGAAACACTCTTCAGACACCCCCCCCCTTTTTTTTTTTGGAGCGTTTCTAATTTTGGTGTTCTTTTCTTTATTTCAGATATAAAAATTCCAAGAGAGACAGTCAAGTTACAGAACTTAACTTAGCTACGATTCCGTGTGTCTGTCGTGAAGAATACTGAAGAATAAAAATTTCAGACTTCCTGATGTAGTTCATTCTGATGAACAACGACATGGAAAGCATTTATAAAACATTTGAAGTTTTGATAAATTCTTTTACAAATGCTGATGAATTACATAACTTTGTGACAACTTTAGGACTACAGGATATTCCGTCAGCAAGATTTCGATTGTTCCAGTTGAGAAATCCCGAGTACGATGAGAACTTTGTAAACGAAGAGTTAAGTAGTATTTTTCAACATTTAGAAGGAACTGCTGAACATAACAACGTTGACTTGGAGTTGGCCCTTGAGTATGTAAAAGAGCAAGAAGGCTTTGAAAAATTAGTTAAGTCACCATCATGTTTCGACAAAGAAACGAATGAAATGGCAATGGCATCTACTGAAACTGACAAGTGGGAACCCTCAGTACAAGTAGGGTCTGGGGAAGAACCGCAACCGGGTCCGTCGTATAGATCCAGTCCCCACCCTGCTCTTCAATATACAATTAGAAAAAAATCGGAAAAAACATATGCCAAATATGCGGCAGTGGATCGAACTTATCAGGTAAAATTAAACGCCCAGCATAAAGGACAAAAGTTACAAGATACACGACAAGGACTCTACCAGATGTTTGACGAAGTGTTGGACCACGCCCGGGGAAATTTGAAGGGAAACGATTTAGGAAGAGTTGTCTTACATCACGAATCACTTAACAATTCGATTATTGTCCCTCTACAATCCTGGGATCAGCTTAATGCTAACACAGTGATGGAGACAGTAGAGAAAGAACTGAACAGCAATGAAGCTTTAGCAATTGATGAAAGCTTTGATATTTCAGTTGGTTCCATTGATTTACCAAAAGGAAGTGGGAGTTCACGTCTCAGAATTACCAAACTTACAGGAAAGAACAATTCCCTCGTGTTAAAGAAATCCATTGTTACAATCGAAAATAAAGACATGTTATGTATGTCTAGAGCAATTGCTGTTAGCTGGGCGAAACTGAAAATATGTAGTCCGGACGAATGGAAAGAGATAGCTAAAAACAGACAAAAGAAGAGCAATTTACAACTTATTTTACAACACCGAAAAGTTCCAGACAGTTATTTGAAGAAACGTAGGGAGAAAAAAAGAGATGAACAACGACAATTAGCTGTGGCTATTAGCCAGTTGGCTGGAATAGCCTTAGACAGACCAGCGAGTTTAAATGATGTAATGGCTTTTGAAGAAGTACTGAGGGTGCGTGTAATGGTGATCAGTGCAAGGCTTGGCAACAAGTTTATTACAAGTCCAAGTACCGACGAACGACCATGCATTTACATTTATTTAATGAACGACAACCATTTTCACGCCATTACATCAATTACAGGTTTCTTTTGCGCCAACTACTTTTGCAACCGCTGCCTCAAACATTACGACCATAAAGAAAGACATGGATGTAAAACGCATTGTATAATATGCAAAAGTGATGGATGCGTAATAACAGAAACATCCGTAGTCTGCACTAACTGTAATATGAGCTGTAGATCTCCAGATTGCTATAAACGACATTTAAAGACACCCGTACACAACAAAGGAAAATATAAAGGAAAGCCCAGAGGTCCGTCCCAGTGCGAAAAATGGTGGAAATGTCCAGTCTGTTATAAAGTTGTGAACAGAGAAAAAAAGACAAAAAGAAGAACATCAGTGTGGAGAGTACTATTGTTCTTCATGTCAAAAATTTGTTTTTGAAGATCATTTATGTTATATAAGAGCTATGCCAGCTAAAGAAGATTTCAATCCAAGATTTATATTTTTTTATTTTGAATGTACGCAAGACCAAATTTTAGAATGTCAGGAGGGATAAATCGTTACCAAGAAACCAGATTGTAGAGACTGTCAACCAGAACAGAAGTGTAAAGCCTGCTCCAAATATCGCCACTGTAAAACATCGTCGTGCGGAAAAGCCATACATCGACCCAATTTCCTCGTAGCTCACTCAGTATGTCCAGATTGTATTGATAAGCCTTTAACGCCAAAATCCGTCTGTAATAAATGTGGAACACGTTGCGAAGAATGTGACAGCACTAACCTATTCGATGAAGAAGATACAGAGCCATGCCATGAAAAGTGCGGGTTCAGGGAAGTTATATTTGAGGGTGAAGACACTGCTGAAAAGTTTGGCGAGTGGTTATTTTCTGATCAGCACCGACATTTTAAAGCCGTGGCTCACAATATGAAAGGTTATGATGGCTATTTCCTTCTTGAATACCTTATCAACCAATCAGTACGACCAGACAAAATTATCTATAACGGTTCCAAAATTATGTACATGTGTGTAGAGAAAGGGTTACATATTAAAGTTTTAGACAGTCTAAATTTTCTACCCATGAAATTATCGGCATTACCCAAAACCTTTGGATTACAAGAATTAAAGAAAAGCTGGTTTCCTCATTTCTTCAACACAAGGGAAAATCAACAGTATGTAGGACCCTACCCGAAACCCAAATTTTACGGTGTTGATTTCATGTCCACAAATGAAAGAAAAGAATTTTTGCAGTGGCACCTGACTAAAGAGGGTGAGCTGTTTGAATTAAGAAAACAAATACTTGAATACTGTAGAAGTGATGTGGATATTTTGAGACAAGCCTGTCTTAAGTTTAGACACTTATTAATGACAGCTACCGGTAAGCAAGAAGATATAATCAGTGACAAAGGAAAGTTGAAAACGGTTTGGGTGGGTGCTATAGATCCTTTTGACTATGTAACTATAGCATCCGTATGCATGAACATGTACAGAACTAAATTTTTAGAAGAAAAGTGGAAGGTCAAGTTAGACAAAGAGAGTAAATGGACTCCCGCTCAAGTCACTGACGGGAAATTATACGTTTATCACCAGAACAAATGGATCGGAGAGGACGACCTAAAAGACAATAAAATTGATCATAAAGAATTTGTTTCAACCAAAATAGCAAAAATCCCTTCCAGCGGTTACAGAGATCAATACAGTAAAGTTTCCATACAGTGCTTAGAATGGATAGCCAGCCATGAAGAAATCTATATCCAACACGCTTTAAATGTCGGCGAAAAAGGTCTAACCGGAACACGTTATAAATTAGATGGTTACTGCGTAGAGACCAATACAGCCAATGAATTCCATGGGTGTGTTTTTCATGGGTGTCCTACTTGCTTTCCAGAAGATCGGGAGGGGACCTTTCACCCCCAAACAAAACAGTCCATGAAGGAACTCTATGCTTTCACGATGAAAAAAGAAACATTTCATAGAATGCCAGGGAATAAAGTATGTCTGTATTTGGGAACATTAATTTCACGAACAGCTAGAACAAAACACCGAACTGAAAATATTTATAGACAATTTAGATTTGACGGACAGATTAGATCCACGGAAAAGTTTCTTTGGATGTAGAACCAATGCCAGTCAACTTTACTACAATGTCCAAGAGGATGAAACATATAATACGTTGACTTCACAAGCTTATACCCCTGGGTTAACAAGTATTGTGAATATCCTGTTGGTCATCCGAAAATCATTGTTAAAGATTTTCAAAATATAAGTCAGTACTTTGGCATTGCAAAAGTTAAGATTTTACCACCAACAGACCTTTATCATCCTGTTTTACCGTACAGATCCAACGGAAAACTGAAATTTCCACTCTGTAAGATCTGCGCAGATACCGAAAATCAAGATGACTGCACATGTTCGGACGAAGACAGAACGTTAACTGGCACCTGGTGTACACCTGAATTACAGACAGCAGTAAGGCTAGGTTACAAAATTATGAAAATGTACGAAGTATACCACTGGGAAGAAACCACCAAATATGATTCCTCCACAAGAGAAGGGGGTCTGTTCGCTAAATACATTAACACCTTTCTTAAGTTTAAGCAAGAGGCAAGCGGTCCACCTGATTGGATTAAGAACGAAGAAGATTTATCTAAATACATACAGCAATATTTTGAAAAAGAAGGTGTTTCATTGAAGGTGGAAGAGATCATAAAGAACCCTGGATTAAGAGCATTGGCAAAATTATGCCTAAATAGCTTTTGGGGCAAGTTTGGACAGCAGCTAAACATGCGACAGACTAACTTTTTTCACAAAACAGAAGTCAGTGAGTTTTTTCAACTGTTTTCCGATACGATGAAACAACCGCAAAACTTTCACATTCTCTCAAACGAAATTCTTCAAATGGAATGGACTTACAAAAACGATTGTCAGCCCGAAGATAATAAAACGAACATATACCTGGCCACCTTTACCACATGCTGGGCTAGACTCAAACTCTACAGCATGTTGGAAGTGTTAAACAGAAGAGTCCTGTATTACGATACAGACAGTGTCATATATGTGAGTAGAAAAGGACAATATGATCCACCTTTAGGAGATTACTTGGGTGAATTAACAGACGAATTAAATAGTGACGTATACATTGTAGAGTTTGTGTCAGGAGGGCCAAAAAACTATGCTTATAAAACCAATAAAAAAAGAATTGTGTAAAGTGAGAGGGTTCACGCTTAATTTCACAAATAGTCAATTAATCAATTTTCAAAGTGTTAAAACCATTGTGACAAATCCAAAATGTTGTAAAACTATCGTAGTGACAAACCCGAGTAAAATTTGCAGAGACAAACGAAAAAGAAAACTGGTTAATAGGGAAGAGCAAAAAACGTATCAAATGGTGTATACTAAACGTAGAATATTAGACAATTATGATACTATACCATACGGATATCGATAGAAAGTAATTGAATGTGATAAATATGTCAATACTGTTACTTGTTTTTTGTTTGCACAGTTTATGTTATGTACTTGTTGTTTTGTTTTTTGCAGCAGTTGCTCCTAAATTTGTACGTTTGCATATAAATTCCTCGCTGGTACGTTTCAGTTTTTGTCACTAGCCTTACATGTTTTGCCGGTAATATTATTTATTTTGTCATAACTGTTAACATCTGTGTTACGGATGATTTAAGAAATACAATGTCACTCTCGTATTTATAAATGTTTAACTGAAGTATGTAAGAACAGGTCATTTTTGACTCATTTTGTTACGTCTGTTAATAAGAACGTAAAATAAATGAATACTCCAGAAACACATGAATCCGGAAGGGAATCTTTTATTTATTTTCCCAAATCCAATGAAGAAAGTCGATCAAGCGAGGAAAGGTGGCATTTGTTAGGTACTTGTGTACCCAAAGCCGAAATCGTTTATTTTTGCCAAATGATCATTGTGTACATCATTATCATTACCTCGATCGTAAACCTGTCGCTCAGAAACGGCTCCCCAGAACTTTGGATTAGTCTTCTCAGCAGCTGTATCGGTTACGTCTTGCCGAGTCCTAAGATCAAGAAATAATGAAGTCTGCATTACCGTTTAAGCCTTGTTCCAGTATATGTATTAGTGGTCAAACCGGAAGTGGAAAAACGCAATGGGTGTATAGGTTTTTGAAAAACTTGAAGGATATGTATTCTGAAGATCCTCCTTCACACATATTATACTGTTACGGTATACATCAAGACTTATTTGACACGATGGAACAATTCATTCCACATTTTGACAGTAAACAGGGTCTACCAACAGCTGAGCAACTGGATGACTTTACCCGGGACAAGAGACATAAGCTGATCATTGTCGATGATCTTATGCACGAAGTGATGAAACATAAAGATATGGAATTGTTATTTACTCAAGGCTGTCATCATAAGAGGGTTTCTGTCATACTAATTACACAAAACTTGTATCCAGGTGGTAAACACGCCAGAACTATCGCCTTAAATACCTGGTACATTGTACTAATGAAAAATTTAAGAGATGTCTCGCAGGTAGGAACATTAGGGAGACAAATGTACCCTGGAAAAACGAAAGGTTTCATGAAAGCCTATGAAGACGCATTAGAAACGAAGCACGGTTCTTTTTTGGTAGATATGAGCCCACACGCTGAGGAGAGGTATCGTCTGAGGACCAATATATTTCCGGGAGAGGATTCCAGTAAGAAGAAGGAAGTTAAAACTTGTAAGAGTAACCATGGTGGAACTCATCAGACAGCAACGTCATTTTTTACAACTATTGGTGCAAACATTCCCAGCGCAAAGGAAAGTATTGTTAAGCACGATTACCAGACAACAACTGAAGTCTCTTGCTCAAATTGCATACAACGTTCTTCGATTTACTATTGTTATGTATGCAACATATTACATGTATATAGTTTGTATCTGACCAGTTGGTATTTCCAATATTATCATTGTTCTATTTTTAGAACATAAACTACATGTATGTACTAGAACTTTAATAACTGTTGTAGAAAACTCATGCATTATATTTAGATAGAAATTTCTGGAATGAAATTTATTATTGGTGAAGTTGCTAGATTATGATTACTGTAGTAAATGGAAGACTATTCTAGAAACTTCTTAGTTAATATATATAAGGAGACATTTTTCATTACTCTTATCTTTAAGTCATCAGTTACCTTTTAAGTCATCAATATATTTGGAGTATTTTACAACTTGGATATTAAGTGATTTATTGGAGCTTGGATTATTTTAAAATAGTTAAAATTATTCTTGTGGATTTTATTGTGGGAATTTATTCTAAAGTGTTCTTGGATTTTACTTGGATTTAAATGTGCTATTCAAAAAAGGATCATTCCAGGATCAGACTAGACATTTGAGATTTCATTTTTATTTGGACTTCAGGTATTTGTAAACATAATTTGTTATTTTATTTTTCTTTAATAATTTTTCTGTAATAAATTTGTTATTGTTACAAGTTTGTTGCTGGCTTTTCTTTCTTGTTACGCCTGGCTCGTAACACTATAAAACTGACGTCATCCGAAAAAGTCCGTCTTAAACGACAGAGACGTTTTATTTACCTGCTGGGAAACAAGAAGATTGGATTTCAAAAGAAAAAGGAAGCTATCAGAGACAATCAAAGAACTACATATACTTTGGTTAAAATTACCTCAGTGTATTTAGAACCCCTATTGCAATAATGGACAAGTACATTTTGATCCCCTATGACAAATACCAACGCCTATTTCAGCCTAAGTACAATGGGTCTGGAGAAGTAAAGGATGATGACAAGACCGAAATTATTCCTAAAATCTTTTTACCACCACCTGGAGAACGTGACAAGAAAATGAAAAGAAAGCATGTAAAGAAACCAAAAATGACTTATACGGACAGTGTTAAATCTATAAACTGGTTGTATTAAGAAACAACAACGAAGTTCTTTTGTAGTTATCTCTTTTATTACTGTATACAAAATAAACGAATACAAATTTTATTATTTGTTTTTATTTACAATGTTGTTAACGTACTGATCATTCAGTGCCCGGTTATACACATTAAAAGGTTGTACAATGTCCTTCATTTTTATATTCGCATATCTTGTCATGACGTAATACACGCAATAAAGTCCGCAGGTATCTGATTTAGAGTCTTGAATCGGATCACATATCATCCAGTACTTGTTTGTTAATACGGTTTCAAACCCCACCTTGTAGTCACTAGGCAGTTTACTGAGAGAATCAAAGAATTCGTAAGGTCCTCTCCTTGGAAAGTAAAAGGTGACCCAATGTTTTCCGGGTCCATCGCTCGTATCCGTATTAGCAATTACAAATTGTCCCTTTTTAGCGCGTAATTGGTCAGCCGCACATACTGTTACTGGGTATCCTACGAGTAAACGTTCTAGTTCTAAATTATTCATTTCACGTACACGGCTTTAGCTTTATCGATATTGAGTACCTCGGGGAAAGTGGCGTACATAATCAAGGTGACACTCTCTGGTAAAGCCTCAGTGAACTTAAGTTCTAGACGGCAATGTCCCTTCCTTTTTGTATTGAATGAATAGTAAGGGTCTATATCAAGAGCGTACAAGCAGTATCCATTCTTGTAATTTTCTTTGGAAATGTTGAGATCGTTTCTGTAGAGAGCTAATGTTCTGTAACAGTCCACGTAGTGATTGGCCGTATAATTTGGTTGCATCGGCTGACAAGGTAAAGAATGTCCATCGACGTAGAGTCCTACAAAACTGCAGTTTGTAATGTTTAAAGTTGAATGGGTTCTGTGTGTAATCACCATTAAACGCCGCGCTAGAGACTAGACCTACTATCAGTTTACTTGGTACTAAACCTTGGAATATATCATCTGCGCTGTAACTGAACTGGCCAGAGGCAATAGCTGTGGTTTTGATCTCTGTGCGTAAGTAAGTGTATATGGCTGGTGTATCTTGAATGAGCTTCTCACGCGCTATTATTACGCTACTAGTGAGTCGCTGAATGCAGAGTCTGAAATAAGCATCCACTATTTTCACTCGGTAATCTGGACTGATAGCGTCAGTGATGATTCTAAATGCATCTCGACTAGGATGGAGTTTTATACCGACAGAGACTACGTTGATGAGTAGTTTTGACTGTTGAAACAAATCAATATGTAATGGTCCTTCCATATCCACAATCTTACTACCTTTAGTAAGCACGTATCTCATAAATAGTCCACTATTACTGCCCGTTTTACCATCATTGGTACCAACGTCACCCGTATCTTTAAAGAAGAGTTGACTGGTCAACAAGTTCACCTGCATATTTTCGTTGGACTGTAAAATCGTGTCTATGTAAGCTTTGTAGGGATAATTGATTCCTGTGTGTGATAAAGGCGTTTGCTGCAGAGACACATCGACCTGACTGAATATAGTGTGTAAAGGTAGATTGATTGGCCCCACCACCTCGTCTGGGTTTATTGCACTGCCATCGCCTTTGACAATTTGAATTTTTAGGTTTAGCACGCTCCTTTTCAGATCCATATAAGCCGAAGACTGGCCCGGTATATTGAATTCGAGAGCGGACGCATTTGTCACTTGATTTACTGGCCGGTATGTGATCCATTCTCTCGATTGCAATGACGGGTCTGCAGGGGGTGAAACGAACAAGGACAACTCTTCTTGGTGATAATCTTCCATGTTCTTTAGAACTGAAATTCGGGACCGACAAAGTTAGGTCTCCTTTGCTTAGATGGTTTGCAGGTGAGCACTGTGGTATTCTTACGCTTTTTTTGGTCCTATCTTACTTTGGCCTTCTTGTTCAGCCTTAATACGTCTGACCTCAGACACGGCAATTTCTGTCGCCTGTGCAACGGGTGATACCAGTTTTAATGGCGGTGCCTGCTTCATTTCGGTCAGTTTTCTAAGATGATTACCGCTACCGACGATGTAACGGCCTCTGTGATCGGGTCTTACATAACCCTCACTCATATCCTTGAAATGTTGATACCATTTCTCTGGGTCGGGAACATATGGTACCCATTTCATTTGTTTATAATCGTATACTTCTATGGAGCCCATATTTTCTTAAAATGTAAAACGCAGTGAAGATCGTTCGATTTGAATTCAACTGGGTATAAATCTTCGTCTCTCAAATACAAATTCAGCGTGTTGAAATGATTCGCTGCCACTGGTACGTATATCGGATGCGTGTATTCTACAGCTTGAAGTTTTTTGTATCTGGTGCCCACTTCGATATTTCTAAGTATGGATATTTGCGTGTTTCTGACGTAAGTTTGCTCCACCAAATCGCAGCATAAATACAGTCTTTTACTTTGAGGTGTAAAATCGCAGGTGAGAGAAATTTCTGTTAAGGCACAGGTCCAACGTCCTTCCAACGTATACGACTTGGGAAACTGAATATAAAAGTCTGATGGATTGTTGTTCTTACGTATGTTCTGAGAATATGCACTGTTAAGATAAAGATAAAAGTCGGACATGTTTGTTTTGTTTTTTATATTTATGCGAGTCTTTGCTTTCTTACGCTTCTCTGGTGGATCTGACTTCGTCCAGGATAGTATCAAAGAGGTATGGAGGTCTTAACAACACGGTTACCAGAGTGTGATGACGTCTTATCAACGATTTCTTTCTAGTCTGTGACACGTGTCTGGAAGCCAAGGACCGTAGCAAAAGTCGTCTTCTTTCAATTAATTGAACGTCTCTTCTCAAGGGATTAATGGTTCCATTCACCAATCTCTTGGCCACTTGAGCTATAGCCTTCATTTGACTAACCGTCATATTGGTGATCATATTTTTTCTGGCAGTTATAGTGGCATCCTTTAAGTGGAGAAGATAATTGAGTTTACGGTACACCTGAGACTGGTTCATGGTTGATTTCTCTTAACATCAACTCCTTCTTACGCGTGTACTGTTCCAGTTCAACGAGTACAGGATAGACCACGTCATCGATCTGTGAGAGAAATTTAATTCCCGTTATAACCACCTTACCACTGTGGAAACAACAAAAGTTCATGTTATCCCTCTTAAGGTTAAGAGCTGGAAAGAGGTCCGGTTCATACATCACATGTCTTTCCGCTGCTAACTGTTTTAAATCTAGCGATGAACTTAAAGTATGACAGCAAGATACGGTTAAACACTTGATGCTTGTTAACTTGACTTGTAAGCCAAGTTTTTGAAGTTTTCTGGCGTATCGTCGTAAACGTAATCGCCCTTCCTTAACGCTGGCTGCTTTTCCATTACAGTTGAAACTGCCATTAGAAAACACTAAACAGTTTCCACCGATGGTTTTGTGTTGCCAAATAAGTCCGGGAAATTTTCTTGGCTCGTACCTCGCATTTGAAATGCGGTAACATAAATGTCGCAAGTTGATAGGACAGAATTATTTGGCACTGGTTACAACGTTTGTGATGATCATAACTGGTTAATAGCTAACCTTTAAGTGAAAGTAAACAGTCAATTTATTACCTATAAACTGAGGTAAAAATCACGTGACTAGGAGTACTGTGTTACTTCTGTTTCCGGGATCCAGCTGTCGTATTTTTAGGCCAATGCAACCACCTGACCATTACCTCACGCTGATTGTTTCGAGTCCTTTTCTTCAGTATTTTTTCAATATGGTATGCTGTCGTCTCATCCACACTAACCGCTTGTAGTTCATGCTCATAAAATGTACCGTCTATCAATTCACCGTCCCAGTTCACCAGTCTGTAGATTGGTAGATCCTGTCTTCTATAACGCGTTTTAATTTTAAAGATTTCACAAGTCCATTTCTAAGAATATTCCCGATCAAACACGTTTCGCACGTGTGACACACGTACTGTTTGACCTATTTTAAAGTTGTATCTTATTCTTCTCTGCTTCAGCTTTATTTCCTTTGGTTCTCAGTAAGTACTGCTGCAGCCGGCTTTTTCCTTCAGTCTCTACACTAATGCTTGCAGGATGGGTCCCCAAACTACGATTTAATGTATGATTATAACTATGTATCATATTTTGAAAAACTTCTATATAGAGCTGTGTTTTGTTTTTCAGCATATATCTGAAAATCTTATGTTTGATTGTCTTAATAAATCTCTCGGCATAATTAGCTTTGGTTTCGGTGTTCAGGGCATACAAATGATGTACATGTTGACCTTGTAAATATCTTTTTACGTCCTTGCTTCTAAACTCCATTCCTCTGTCTGTGCGGATGGTATTTGGTTTCCGTGAGTTTGAAAGTATCTGTGCTAAAGCTAAAACTACCTGACTTCCCTTTTTAGTTTTGATGGGTTGGGCCTGAGCATAACGGGAAAAATATCTATGGCCACAAAGATGTCTTTATAACCGTCATTTTGTTTTGACACGTCACTCATATCCATTAAGTCCAAATCCCACTGACTATCAACCCCGTTCACAATCACTCTAGAACGTTTGAAACGACGCCTGGCCCCTCTTGTCAAAGAATAGGATTCTTGATCTTGTAACCATTTTCGTATTTTATGTCTCCCGATGTTATATATATTCTCCTTCTTCACGTATTAATATAATTTCTCAGGACCACCGAAACTAGCTGAATGTTTCGGGTCAAAGTACAAAGATGACAAATAATGCCTCCAGTTTGTCATGTTTTTATCTTTGCACAATTTTAACTAATTCTTACACAACTGAAATATCTTATATGCATTACAAAGTCATATTCTAATATTTACAACAAAGAAAATTAAATTATAAAACAGTTGCAGTCCTATTTTCATCCATATTAATTCCTAAAACTTCAAATAATCTTTCAACAACTTCGATGGCTTCTTGCTTTAACTGTCTATATCTTAACCACCATTCAAAGTCTCTAAACAGTGACAAAATAACAAATGCAAAACCAATCATGATTAATAGCGATTAAAATGTTTTCCTATAAATAAATTAGATCCAGTAGAACTGTTTGATTCCGGTGCAGTTCCAAAACCGAAGGTATTGTTACAAATTCCATGTAATGTGACAATTCTATCACCACTCTTGTACCCAGTCATTCTCAGATAGATACACTCTGGAGACCAATTTGCGTGTTCTTCCCAATGTTCGTCTTTCGGTTCCTAGGACATCAAGTTTATGCCACAGGCAAAACACATAACTTTATCGACATTACCTGTATAATAAAATCCCGCTTTGGTTAACGCTTCTTTACCCTGTTTTATTTGTTTCGACCAGTGTTCAAACGTTACCAGCCGATCATCATAAAACTTCATGTCTAGCTTGAAAAACATTGATGATCTCACTGAATCGCTTTTGGTAAAAAAATTCATATCAGTAAATCAATGTTCTTAAAACGTGTCAAATCTATAAGTTTTATACCTCATCAAAGCACGAACAGACACCAAGTAATTTGAAAATGTTACTGTAGCTATTAACTTTCCTCAAACATTTAAATACGAATGATCAGGAAACGGAAGTAAAAGAAAGTAAACAACCCTTTACCTAACATGTCAAACGTTTAACCTGTATTGTATACACATACGTAATCGTAATATTATCCGCTAGGTCTTGTCTCATTAATGACGTAATAGTGTCGATCAAATTATGCAATCTGTCAATATGGCCGCCACAGGTCGTGGGGCGAAAGTAACGACTATACTACTTACATTTATCCGGAAAAAAATATGTTCAGTCCCGTCAAAAATCTTCATTGGAGTCCCTTTAATCTTAAATCGATTTCGTTTTAAATCTAAATCTAAATCATTACTTCTTAAGTTACTTGCAATACAACTTTAAAATGATTAATAATTTGCAAACAAATTGGGGCTGCCGCGATAGGAGGTTTTATTTCTAAATTGGTTCATGCAAAACATGATAAGATCATCAAGAGATACATTCAGACTAATTTTCATAATATGTTTCTTACCTTCCAACACTGATAAAAGAATAAAGTTATACCTTTTTTTCCTTCACTAATGTCATAACGTTGTGTTCCTAATGATCTATATCATCCATTAAATACATGTAATAAATTCAACACAACAATGGTTTTAATCCCATTTTTGACAATTTAAAACAGGTGACATTTCGGCAATTTATTATGTCTTAAACAAAGGACACAAACATATAATTATATTGTTACAGAAATAGACAACATTAAAAAATACGTTTTCCAATTAATTGCAATGATCATGTTAAATAAAATGATATTGTTTTACCCTGTCCGTCCCAAGATTAGTAAGATATTGACAGTGATTTTCTCAATATTTTAAGAATGGTAATAAGGATAGCGTTACCATTTCTCATAATTTGTCGCTTGTTCTTTCTACAATAAATGTCTCATCTATGAAGTAAAAATATGCTTATATGTTTCGGACATAGTGTTAAAAAAGTACTTAAACATTCTACTGTCCGTCAGACACCATTCATCACTACATTTGCATGCAGAACAATATAATCACTAACAAAGATAGTTATTGGTGTAATCAAATGAGAGTGCCGCTATACAAATTTAATAGTTTACTATGTCAGTACTTAGGACGGTTGCGTATATCTGCCATTCCCGCTATATCGATTTTTCTTGAACCGTATATGTCTATAGCAAAATATCTACTCATGTGAACAAAAGGGTATTTTCACTAAATGCATTTAAGTTGCATTCCTATACTCAAGTATTCTACTAACTTAATACGCAGGGGAAATATAGATTGTGTATAAAGTAATGAAGATGTTATTTATTTTACCAACTGCCTTTTGTGAATTACTTCGTACTTTTTTGCTGCATACTGCATTGCATTTGCTTTGCCTTAATTAATATAACAAATATGTTTCAAAATAAAAGAAATGAAGATCCCTCAAGAGTAATTATAATACGAAAATACCGATTAATATTTAGCTACATATTTTACCCTTTAATTACGTACAATATTAAAGGATTTTTAATACTTGCAACAATATATTCACGCTGAAGAAAATGCGTTTATTATTGCTGTCGTTATATCACGAACAAAAGGTGAAATAGCACAATTTTAGTATAAAAGGATGTTTTTTTATTCCTTTTTTCCGAACATTTGTACTGATTTGAAGCTGATGTGTTGGTTCTACAAACCGAACTGTCAAAATGTGTTGCTGATTACGTCTTGATATAACAAATACAATATAGCATATTAATTATTATGATAATTAGTGAATGTAACTATGCTGAGTCTATAATACCCTAATCTTATAAAAAAAAAGATTAATACGCTTAAAGTATAAATTTTCTATAGAGTTTTTGCTATTTATACATGTTTAATTAATTGACTATCTGAAATTAAATTATATAAGTCTTCACAACCCTTTATGTATTAAAATATAAATATTAGGAAGATCAATTCAGTGTAACTTAGTTACCCTTTTTTATCATTTTACTGTGTTTATTGTTTATTTGTTTGTTTGTGTGTGTGTTTTTTGGACGCTAGGATTGAGTACAATATCTTTCGAACACTTTTTTATTTAAGTTTTAAAAAGGTAAATATTTCTTTGTTTTCAAATGCATACTCTAAAATGTTTACGTGATTTATAAACTTATATGAACGTCATAATTTACTTTTTATCAATTATGTGTTTCCTTAAACTATTTTTTTTTAAATTGTTTTTAAACTTTGATCGTATGTTTAAAGGGTTATTCAGGCAAAATAATGACAAAAATATTAAAATGATCTTATGTACTCAAATCACGCTAAAATGCCTTTTCTGGAAGTTTCAGCCTGAATTTCTGTTTAAGTTCTATATATGTTGGGTTTGAAGCGTAAATATATCTATATATAATGAACAAAATTTAGACGTCAATAGAATCACCAAATAGTTTTTAAACAAGTCAGTTGACTTGAACAAACCCTTGCAGTTACAGATATTGTGGATATTGTATGATTGAAGCAAGCCTAAGTCATTCATTTCCAGAGTTCACTTTGACAACTATTGTGAAATGCTAGCGCTCTAACCTGACCCACGCGGGTCAAGTTAGGAAACCACCATTTTATTCTTTATATTGAGAAAAGTTTTGTTCCTTTGACTGTCTAAAGTATTCATTTTGAGTGCATTTCCAGAGTAATGAATGAAAAATTCAAAACTAAGAAATTAAAATTTTGCCTGTGTCTCCCTTTAACATTAAACAAATGGATAAGGTTTGTTATAGAATAACATGTTGTTCAACATTATGTATTCACCTTGACAAAAACATTTAAGGATATGTTCACTTGTGATGTCATTAAAATAGGATTAACGACACGTAGCATATTGTGTTTCTATACAAGTATATGTAATGTTTTACCCAGAAATAATGTGCTGGAACGAATAAAAAATGTGTATAAAATGCTACTAACATGTGAAAGTAAAAAATGTACAAACGGATTTAAACTATAATCATGTGCTGATATTATGTTTAATACCCACGATTCTGAACTGATTTTATACAGTCATGTTACTTTACCTGAATAACTACGTCATGAAATTCATAAAACCCTGTGATGATTTTGTTACCACATTGTATTCATTGAATTTGTGTTATTGTTACAAATTGTATCAGATACAGTGATTAATATACAAATCTGATTATTGGTCGGCTTGTGCTTGGAAGTAACAAGCTTTACTATTTTTTGTTTCAAACACTTGTGACCGGAAAGAAAAAAAAATGTAATTTTATCACTAGACATGTTTATGTGTCTTAATGTGTTTTGAGATGTGTTGTTAAATAACATGAATATTTTCTTGCATTTCTGCATTGCAAGTCTTGTCAAATTGATCGTTTCTTTTTGATATTTGTTGTCTTTTTTGCTGGAATCATCGTGTTGACATTGTAAATAATGAATGAAAATCTAATGTAAATCTATACCGCATTGACAATGTAAGAATCACGTGAAAGGCCATTCAACACATAGACTGGCATTTCACTTTCTGTCAACCCTTTCTCTCAGAGCATATTGTGAAAAATGGCCGTGTTCACTGAAAAGCCTCCTGTTACAAGTTCAAACTGCTATGAAACTATGAAAAATGCTTCAATACTAATCAAACTTGGCACAAATGTTGACTGGCCATTGCCTTTGTAACGACATGCTCAGTCTTAAATTTCCTGTTACCATGACAACGAGGGGACATCTCAAAATTGCCAAAAATCACTATTTTGCCTCGATTTTTTTCCATCAAAATTTATTTCAAAGTGCTGCAACTTCTCAAGGGATTGAGATAGAGTCAAAGGCTTTTCAGCGTTGGTTACACGTTACCTTATGGTCGACTTGGGGTCATTTTTAGCCTTTCACAAGTCCATAATTTTCTTGGCGATGAGGGGGAATCCGCCCCCCTTCAAACCCCGCAAACAGAAGGGGGCACATCCCTCGTCTGGCAACCCTCTGATGTATCTTTTGGATGGGTCGCCGCGCCGAATAGGTGCTCACTTTTTTAGCAACCTTTGTCAAACGAAAACATGACTGTGTTCGGGGCCCAAATCGTACATTTTTTCACTATTTCAGGCCTAAAAAAAGGCGGGAGGTCGAAAGTGCGTTGTTTCGCGTATATATGAGTAAAGGGTTAACAAAAAAAGATGAAAAACTTTGGAATCACCCAGAATCTAGTTTTTCCATGTTAACATGTGGTCTGTCACCTAATTTTGGTGAAAAATTGTTGTTTTGAAACATTTATATTTTTATAGTTAACCCTTTCCCTCATCAGCATATTGTGAAAAATGGCCGTTTTCACTGAAAAGCCTCCTGTTACAATTTCAAACTGCTATGAAACTATGAAAAATGCTTCAATACTAATCAAACTTGGCACAAATGTTGACTGGCCATTGCCTTTGTAACGACATGCTCAGTCTTAAATTTCCTGTTAGAATGGCAACGAGGGGACATCTCAAAATTGCCAAAAATCACTATTTTGCCACGATTTTTTTCCATCAAAATTTATTCCAAAGTGCTGCAACTTCTCAAGGGATTGAGATAGAGTCAAAAGCTTTTCAGGGTTTGTTACACGTTACCTAATGATCGACCAGGGGACATTTTTAGCCTCTCACAAGTTCAAAATTTTCTTGGCGATGAGGGGGACTCCTCCCCCATTCAAATCCCAAACAGAAGGGGGCACATCCCTCTTCTGGAAACCCTCTGATGTATCTTTTGGATGGGGGCGGCGCCGAAAAAGTGCTTACTTTTTTAGCAACATTTCTCAAACGAAAACATGTGTTTGGGGCCCAAATAGGACTTTTCTTCACTATTTCAGGCCTAAAAGGGGGGGGGGGTCGAAAGTGCGTTGTTTCGCGTATATATGAGGTAAAGGGTTAACAAAAAATGACGAAAAACTTTGGAATCACCCAGAATCTAGGTTTTCCATGTTAACATGTGGTCTGTCACCTAATTTTGGTGAAAAATTGTTGTTTTAAAACATTTATAATTTTTATAGTTAACCCTTTCCCTCATCAGCATATTGTGAAAAATGGCCGTTTTCACTGAAAAGCCTCCTGTTTCAAGTTCAAACTGCTATGAAACTATGAAAAATGCTTTAATACTAATCAAACTTGGCACAAATATTGACTGGACCATTGCCTTTGTAACGACATGCTCAGTCTTTAATTTCCTGTTACCATGGCAACGAGGGGACATCTCAAAATTGCCAAAAATCACTATTTTTGCCTCGATTTTTTTCCATCAAAATTTATTTTAACGTGCTGCAACTTTTCAAGGGATTGAGATAGAGTCAAAGGCTTTTCAGCGTTGGTTACACGTTACCTTATGATCGATCTGGGGTCATTTTTAGCCTCTCACAAGTCCAAAATTTCTTGGCGATGAGGGTGAATCCGCCCCCCTTCAAACCCCAAAAACAGAAGGGGGCACATGCCCTATCTGGCAACCCCCTGATGTATCTTTTAGATGGGATGGGGGCGGCGCCGAAAATGTGCTCCATTTTTTAGCAACATTTCTCAAACGACAACATGTGTTTTGGGCCCAAATAGGACATTTTTTCACTATTTTAGGCCTAAAAAGGGGCGCGGTGGAAAGTGCGTTGTTTCGCGTATATATGAGGTAAAGGGTTAAAGGAACTCAAAGTTATCTTATTCGAATAAATGTATAAAAGTGTAACTTTAGCATATTGGGTATTCCGTCATTGTCAAATTAATCATATATATTTTTATGATTCAAATGAATGACCAAAAAGTGTAGAAATACAAGAGGAATTTAATTATGTTCAGCAGGTAGGATAGAATCACCCAGTTCCAGCAAAATGTATGTCAAAAGGTATAGGTCTAACACTAAATCAGGTTTTTTGAGCCATCCTTTTCAGGTTTGCCCACTGTTCACTACACGTTGACCGTATCTCAGAGTTTATTGTTTTTTTTTCTGAATTTCAGTTTCCATGAATTTGTCACTTGCAAGGTTTAAGAAATAAATATCAAGTTTGTTTGTGCTGTTAAAGAAACATGCAGAAATCGAGTTCAAAAGCATAGGAATATAATCTTAAAGCCCGATAGGCTTAATAAAAATAGAGCAAAGCATTTGAAGATAAAACATGCATTGTTTTACTAAAATGCACACAAAATGAATATCGCTTTTCAGTCTAACATACTTATTAGAATCATAAATATATTATAGCTATAATAAAAATCACATGATAGCTATTTATTTTAGAATAATTCACTTCGCTATTGCTTATCATCTAATACTAGGCTATCAAGCATTTAATAGTTTTCTCCTGTTGTAAATATCACGAGTTTCTTTCTGTTTTATGCTTATCTTTCCACATTTTTATACCGAACTTAAAAGGTAATTAATGTATTGTTACTCATATATCATTATTCTTCTGTAAAACATTACTATGTTTAACAAAATATTAAGAGTTCAATACAGAAATGTTTTTAGTCGCACATACTTGTAAAACTGTAGTAAATGATAATCCAACGAATAAGTTCTCATTAACAGAAATTTATATTTGCAACATTTGCAGCTATTTTAGTAATACTTAAAATAGTAGGTTGGGTGTCTCGTTTCTATCAGTCTTTACCTGTTTTATTTTATCTTTTATTCGTTCTACATTAAACAGGTTAAGAAAGTCAAATACGGTGTGGGGAGGGTCATTTGATAATTTCGAATGAAAGGATGCATAAGCTCTATTCTTGCATCTTGCTCAGATTTTTTTTCGTATACAAAAACTGGATAACATTTTCCTGTGCAAGTGGAATGTTATTTGATAATTTTAATTTGATAATGAAATAACCGGGATCATCACTCTAGCTACCTATTTAAAACGTAAAATATCAGGCGTGCTCAAATGATTTTATGCGGTAATGCATTTCTTTTACCCCTAATATCTATACTTGCTTTAGTTGTACGACTTCTCTCACGCTAACAATAATAACGAAGTAGTAGATCAAGATGAAGGGTGTAACCATGCTCACGGTAACTGAATTTAGGTAATATTGAGTAAAATAGCTTTGAGTAGAATTATGTCGATGCAAATCACAAGTATCTTATCTAACAGTATTAACCGTATGTAGATTATAGTGCATGTCTGTTATTTATTATACGTATAGATCTACTTAACCCAAATAAATAAACACACAAACAATATACTTCCCTACTGCCATGATCGATGTGTTTGAATTTAAAAATATATATGTAATTCGATAATTATTCTTATCATTCTTTATTTTGTTACTTTTCAGATACGAAAATAAGTAAGTATAATTTTAACATTTCTTTTACTTAAATAAACAAATCAGTAAGATGCCTGTTAAATTGCTTTATATATAAAAACATATTTAAATGATATAATGTACTAGACAAATGGTCAAGAGATTTTTATGGTTATGTAATAATTTGCAAACGAATTTGGGCTGCCGAAAAAAGAGGTTTTATTTATATATTGATTTATGCATAACATGATACATTCATTAAGAGATACATTCAGACTAAATTTCATAAGTGTTATGTGTTTCTTAAATTTAACACTGATAAAAAATAAATTATGATTTGTTAAAAATGATCATTTCCGCCACTGATGTCATAGCATTATGTTCCTCATTACTTGTTTATACAAGCATTATTTTAGATTATTCATGTGAGAGACATAAAAAAACTTCAATTCCAATCACATTTTCCGTATTACATGTATTGCAGTATTCGACATCATTATCTAAACTCGTGTATACATAATACCAAACTATGATATTAAATTAAAGTGAATAATTATTACATACTCGTTATCCTAACTTCTCCAATTGCTGTAAATTAAATTGGCCATTATTTAAACTTTATAATATATTTGTATATCAATAAGTCACAACATAAATATTCCAGTAATGACTTTAAGGTCATTGGCCAACGTGTTCACGTTCCAATTTTAGTATTAAATAATGTAACAAAATCATAAATAAGTTTATCTTTCACAATGTACGCGTAACTGCCTTAGAACAACGCTTACAAAGTCCAGAATCACACACATATTAGTTGCTGCCTGTTTTTCAAGTTCGACCTCAAACAGGAAACGATGTAAATTAATATCCTTTTGTAATATATTTATTCGTCTTAAAAAGGTAAAGGAAATCCCTGATGATGATTCATTTTTTATCATCGTTGAATCTGGTTTCAACATAGTTTGCATTTTTCATTTACAAGAAGCAGCAAAACATTTGATGAATTAAAGCGACTATTTTCTTGAATATTCACGCTCATGTAGCAAGCAGGACGTTGTGAAAATTAATAAATTATCATAAGAAAACAAATATGATCGATTATGTTTTTGATTGGATGCTTATCTTAATGCTACTGACAGTACCAGAATCATTATGCAATAAGGTTGGACGAAAGTGTTTAATGCAGTTCTAATTTTCTAATAACCAAAATGTAGCATTTATCATTCAGATCTAATTCTATACTTGATTGGGTCGTAGTAGACATGAATGACTGGTCTGATTTACTCCTACAGAATGTTGTATTCACAAATTGTTAAACATAATCAGGAGGATCTTCTTAGATATCGAATAGAACACACTATGGAAAAATATGGAAAAAAAAGACATGTACATTTATAGAACATTTTTTTAAATTTAACGTATCTAGTCATCTGGCTTACATTTACTATGTTTACTAATGTCAGTTATATAAAATGTTGTTGCTCATTAAGAGTTTTATAACAATTAAGATATATCATTTTATATTTCATCGACGAATGTTGCTATAATGCTGACAATGATGTCCCACAATGTTATGTGTCTAAGACGTGTATTTTATAAATTAAATATTAACTTGAAGATATAAAACATTAAAAGATGTGTTTTACTAACTGTTACTTAATCGGGGAAACAAACAGAATAAATATTAGCGATTTATAGTTTAAAATAAAGCTAACATCATGCTTCGGATTAACTTTTCTGCTGTATGCCTCCATATGAGCTTAATATATTAGGAATAATAAAAACATTGAAGCACTAAGTTATTTTTTTACAATTAATGAGTTTATTCACAATATTTCTTCTGCGTTATTAACGCAGTTACCGAATTGCAATTACCTTTCACATAACTTGATTGATCACTTCACAATATCTTACTTTAAATTTTCAAAATGTTAATGAAAATTAGCATGAATCTGAAGGCATTGATATTTGTTGTACATCTGGTATTTTACTACTTTGGCTCTCTATTTTATAAATAATTTCGTAATTAAAGTTGAAATTTTCAGAGTAAATCACATCTATTTTGACAGGAACAGTTCGATTTAATTTATGAATTAGGAATAATCAATTCATACGGTTTAACGGCATTGTGCTTGCTTAATAATATTCAAGGAATTAAACAAGTGGCTAATTTGAGAAGAATATATCAAGAAATGCAATAGAAAATAACTTAATCAAAGAACATGTTGTTCATACTACTGACATATTCAAAGCCACGAATGATTTCATTTCTACCCAATGCCACTGGTTTTATCATGTCATCTATTTGAGCATCTTATATCTCGAGAACAGTATAAAAAAAATTAAGTGCCGTCATCTAGGCTGACCAGCATTAGTACGATCCATATATTGCTCCGAAATAGAAATCTAAATGCGACATTTAGTCACCGCACTGTCTTATTATTTCTGTCATACGGAAAACATAGTGTCGATGCATTTATGACGCAATTAACATTTGTTGTATAATTTTAAAGCTTTCAATATATACAGGTTCTTTATTTTCACCAAAGGACGCCATTAAAGCTTTATGGTATTTTGGTTTTAAAAAATAACGAATGAATTATTGTCAGTATATAATATTGTGTAATTTTCAATATGATGTCATATATTTGGAGAAAAAAATGTAATTCAATAAAGGTATAGTATTGCAAAGAATAAATGTGACATGCAGTCACCGCACTCGTAATAGAAGTCCGTAGTATCGATGCATTCGATGACGAAATAAATATCTTGTTTTGTATTATTTAAAAGCTTTTATGCCAGATCCTTGCAAAATGTCCAAGCTGAAAATGTATGCTGAAAATACTGATACAATTACTTCAATAATGGTTTTAACCAAAGGACACCATCAAAGCATTACGTTGTTTTGTAAAACGATAAAGAGAAAGTTATTGTCACTAGATACTACAATGACAATTTAAGAAAAATATAAAACACTCATTATAAAAATTTACTTTTTCTTTGAAGAAAGAAATTGAAACAAATGACGGTTAAATGTTGCAACAGTAGCACATTTTAATATTAATTATTGAGGCGATTATGTCATTCCTAAATATCATAAGTTAAAGGAGATAGAAGCCTCATAGCAAAATATAATATAAGTTAACTATTTCTAGAAACTAAAATTAGATCACTTTATAATATATTGTGAAAGAAAAGATGAAGTATTGGTATAACAAAATGCAACTATTATTTAAACATGATAATGAAGAGCACGACACACATCACATTTTAATAACTCGTGAAACAGTCAAGCAATGTTTTGTATCAAAGACATTGAAATTATAAATGTAAAGGGGGTTCTATATTTTTAAGAGTAAACGTTAATTGTAATTTCATTTTTTGATTACGAAAATCGGATAAGTAATTCAAATCACTTGTAATTTTAAATGAAAATAGAAAAACGAAATCAAATACTGAGAAAATGATTTGATTTATTTTTACTTATACCTATATCGTTAAAGAAAAACTTTAATATGATGATGTTATACGAGGGCTGCTCAAAAGTTCATGGACTGCGGCTCTGTTGTTCACATTTTTTTAATTTTCGTACACGATTTTACAAAAGACAAATAATGGAACATGTTCTTAACATGCAGTGAAGAAATCAACACAATATGTTTACAAATAACAATTCTGTGAAAATTACAAATAACAAGGGGTACGCGATCCGGTGCACGCTAATGGTAAAACAAACAAAATGAGGATCGTGACGTGAAAATTTAAATTAAAAATGTCACCCGCGTCATTGCTTCTGAAAGTAAATTTTCGAGTGTTCAAAGTCTCCCAATCATATAACGATAACCATTTTTTCTGTGTGTTATGAGAAGCAAGAAAGAAAACGGTCACCTTTTCGGTCCATTTTTCGTATAAGGGCCTCGAGAGCCGACCAGTTTTAGCTCTTTATTTCAATTTTTGTAGTAATCTCGGCACTTAACGGACAGTGTTATCAAGTTGATACATTTATTAATTGGTGGTTTATAATATCTAAAATATTCTTGAAATTTAATTATTTGGTCACAATTGCATGTGTAGACCTAATGCAGAAATTAAACATGCCGGACAGCCCGCAAACCTTTCATACTGTACATCCTCCTGTAGAACTTTTGCAATTGACGTTACAAACGTCCTGACAATTCGCCACTTTCTCCCTTGCCCCTTTCTGTCTTTGGTCATGTATTTGCCGTTTTTGAATCGCTTGCGCCAGTAGAAACTGATTTTTGATAGATATTTTGTCACGTGATCTTAAAGTATGAAGACATGGGTTTTACAGTCAGTAATTTTTGTAAAATAAAATGCAAATTAAAAGTTGTATGGACTTAATTTTTGATGGATTAGTATGATATTGTGTTGTTTCACATGCCGCTGAAAGGAAAGCAACAAAATAAAAAGGAAAATAGAAAAAATAAATGTAAAGAGATTTCACCTTTGTTAGAACAGACATGTACACATAACACAGAGCGTGTAGACAATGGACAAACCGGTTTTGCCAGTTTACCTACCAGTTTACTTGTGTTAACTAACAGAGATAGTTATGACGTAAACAATCAAAACAAAAGAAAGAAACAACATAGTGACACATTTGTATGCGATACACCAACAGTAAGTAAAATAAATAGTGAAATGAGTACTAATGGAACTTTTCAACAATCATTTACTGGCCAATTATTGCAGTCACCTCAGTATCAGTATAATCAACAATATCTTGGTCCACTACCGCCAGGTACACCGATGATGAATCAAGGTACAAATCAAACTCCACCATGGGTATAGCTATGATGGAAACTATGAACTCCCGTCTTGATAAGATCGACTCCCGACTTGATAAAATTTACAATATTGAAAAAGTAGTAAACTCAATGTGTTTGAAGCTCAATGATCTAGATATTAAGATAAAAAGTATAGAGTCGCGAGTTTGCGATGTAGAAAACAACAGTACATTTATTAGTGAAAAGTATGATAAGCATTATCAGCTAACAGAATTAGCGTCAACTAAAGATAGTGTAAAGACCATGCAAAAATCATGTGACACGTTAAATTCTACAATCAAAACATTACGTGAAACCCAGGAAGAACTTAGAACACGCATCTTGGACAACGAATTTAGAAATATGAAGGACAATCTAATATTTTATGGCTTACCGGAAGTACATACCACATCACCGGAAGCAGCCATGTTATTAACAAGTACCTCTACAAGTAACACTGACCAAAATATTAATGTTCCGCCACAAACATATGATACAGCAACAGACCCTAATTCATGTGCCTCTATTGTAAAAGAATTTATTAAAAATATATTAAAAATCAGTACTGAGAAAGAGTTTGATAGAGCCCATCGCCTTGGTACACTAACCAAACCCGAAAATCTAAGACCGATTGTTGTGAAATTTCACAAGTATAGTCACAGAGAAATAGTAAGTAATACAGCTTTCCATATGAAGGATGTCCTTAAGCAACATAGATATGGTGTTGGAGTACAGATATCCAAAGAGTGGCGAGATGCGAGGAAAGAACTTATAACAGTTTACCAGAGTGAAAAAAAGAAAGGAAAATATGTCCGATTAGTTGGGGAGTAATTATACGTGAATAACACAGAGTACACATGTGGTTCCAGTCATAGCGCTTCTTAGAGGTGTCAAGAAGAGCAATTACACATTTTATCTTGGAATATAAATGGACTGGTTCAAAAACTTTGTGATCCTGACTTTATAGAAATAATAAAGGAAAATGACATTATTTTATTAACAGAAACGTGGCTGTCAAAAAACTCCCATTATAATTTAAATATCGATGGCTATTGCACTGAACACTTATATGGTAACAAATCTATAAATTCTAGAAAAGGGACACACTCTGGTGGGATTTCTATTTATCATAAATGTAGTTTGAAAGACAAAATTAGTATTTTTAGCAAAAATCAAAGTGGTATATGCTGGTTAAAAATTTGTAAATCTATTATTACTTGTGATACAGACGTTTATCTTTGTTGCACATATATCCCTCCACGTGACTCACAAGTATTGAACATATTTGATATTGATATGTTTAATCAATTAGAAATAGATATAGAAAAGTATAAAATGTTAGGAAAAGTCCTTGTTACAGGTGACATGAATAGTCGCACGCCAGAAGCATTAGATTTTATTGAATTTGATCGTTATTTTGATAGTAAGTAATAGAAAGAGCACCGAAACACGAGGCTATCTGATTTGTACGAGGGGGCGTAGCCCCCGAGTATTAATCAGATTGCCGAGTGTTTTGGTGTTCTTTCTCTTTTGTATCATAGTCAAACATAAAAGCACGTTCCCTGTTGTCACAATATGAAGCCCCGGCAAAAATGAACCAATGAACGAACATCTGAATATGACATTTATGTCGCTTTCCCTTTCTCTGCCGTCACAATATGTAAACCCCAGCAAAAATGAGCCAATCAATGGGCATGCTCTGGAGTGCGGGTAACTAATACCCGCACTCTAGTTAACGCACTGTGCATGTATATGTATACGATTTAACCCTGACACATTTTCAACAGAAACGTCTCCAAACTATGATACACTTTATTATTATTAGCGAATGATTACAATTGTACAAGGGTAAACAAAGACCACGTGCTTGACGCACATGGGATACGCTTAATTGATTTTTGTAAGGCGACAAATCTATTAATAGCAAACGGTCGTTTACACCTTGATAAATCTATAGGTGAATACACATTTCTTGGTCATAATGGAAATAGCGTAGTTGATTATCTCTTATTAAGTAATGGAGATTTTCAATATATTAAAGAATTTGAAATAATGTAAACCAAATGATTTATCTGATCACAATGCTCTTCATTTTTGTATTGAGAGAATACGCCCACAACAAAATCCACGTGACCAAAGTTCAACCCATGAACTATTTTTAGCGTGGGATGACTGAAAAGTTGATATATTCTGAAATTATTTATCAGTCGATATAGAACGGCTTACACAGATAAGCAATAATTTGAATAATGTTTCTGTAAATGAAACAATAAAATATTTTACGACATACATGCAAGATAATGCATTTAAAGTATTTGGCAAATGCAAAAATACTAATCGAGAAACAAATTTAAAAACTAAGACAAAATGGTTTGATAAAGAATGCTATGAGGCCAGAAAAGCATTAAATAGAGCAAGAAATGTATTTTTGAGAAATAGAACGAACGAGAATAAAATCATTTTCATAAATAAAAGAAAGGTATATAAGAATATCAAACTTAGATGTTAACGTTTATTCAAAAAGACAGAGGGGAAACGAGTGTCAAAATTAGCAAAATGTAACCCAAAGTCTTTTTGGAGAAATGTGAGAACACAATACAGGCAACCTACTATAGAAAATAGTAACATAAGTATTGATGATATGTATCTACATTTTAATAGTTTGTACGGTTCTACATCACTGTATGACCGTGAAAATAATGCTGTACATAATGATTACATAATTTATATGATAATGATTTAGATGTTGAATTTACATCGATGGAGATAAAAAATGCAATATTTTCGCAAAACAATTCTTAATGCCCAGGTACTGACCATCTGATTACAGAAGTATTTATAAATTCAATTGATATAATTTGTCCATTTCTCACACGCTTTTATAATAAATAATTTAATGATGGCGTATTTCCTGAATGCTGGAGAGAAGGTATTATAGTACCAATTGTAAAGGTGGGGCTCATGAAGCAAAAAACTTTCGCGGAAAAACCCTAAATAATATTTTGTCCAAAATATACTCAAAATTATTAATTGATAGACTTATTAAATGGGCTGATAAACCAGAAAAATTTATTGATAATCAATATGGTTTTCAAAGGAATAAGTCAACTATTGACTGTATTTTTGTTTTACATGCTATAATACCAAAGACTTTGTCGAGTAAGAAGAAACTCTATGTAGCATTTCTAGATTGAGAGAAAATGTTTGACCGTATTGATAGGGTTTTATTATGGAGAAAGTTACTGAATGAAAATATAAGTACAAAATTTGTTACTGCAATCAAGTCAATGTATGGTATTGTTAAATCTTTTGTAAATTAAATATAAAAACATGCATTCTGATCTAATTAATTCTAAGATTGGAGTAAAACAGGGTGATCCAGTAAGTAGCCATATTGTGTTTATTTTTTCTCAATGATAAATTACATAAAATAAATAGGAACATTCCTGGTATTGTTAATATTGATGATATACAGGTATTTTTGTTGTTATTTGCAGACGACGCTGTAGTTTTTACACATGATCCAAATTCATTACAATCTATCTTGAATGATATAGAACATTATTGCAATATGTGGAATCTGAAATTAAAGGTGTCTAAAACAAAAGTAATTATTTTTGAAAATGGTAGACATACATCTTATGATTTCTTTTTGTATAACACTAGAATTGAAATTGTAGAATCTTTTAAATATTTAGGTGTGTATCTTTTTAAAAATGGAAACTGGAACAGAACTCAAAAATATATTGCGCAACATGCGACATATTCACTACATAATTATTTATTGTATGTAACCAGTTGGAACTTTCAGTTTCCCAAATGATAAGTTTATTTGATAGTATTGTTTTACCAACATTAAATTATGCTGCAGAAGCGTGGGGGCATCATGCTGGTCCGAACATAGAAATTATACATACAAAGTTTTGTAGAAGATTGTTATGTGTGAAACAATCAACCAATGTAGATGTGTTATATGGTGAACTTGGTCGTACACCAATGTCCATTCATAGAAAACTAATATTGATCAAATACTGGTTAAAATTTCTTAAACTTAATGAAAGAACTATATTGTATAAAAATTTTATTATGTTAAAAACAGATGCCGACAATGGTGTAACTTAATAGTGGTAAAAACTGGTTATATACTGTTAAGACTATTTTAGAGCAGACTGGTTTGTTTTATATGTGGGAAAATCAGTTTACTATACATATAGATTTTAGTATTATTAAACAACGAATTTAAGACATATTCTATCAAAGTTGGTATTCCTCAATTAATAACTCGTCTAGATTAGATACATATTGTTTATTTAAACATTCATTCGAATTTGAAAACTATTTGGATTTTATCGTTGAACCGAAATTTAGGGTAGCTTTATCCAAATTTCGTTCATCTTCTCATAATTTGGCTATTGAACATGGACGGCATAGAAATATACCAAGAAATGAAAGATTGTGTAGTAATTGTAATGCCGGTCTTATAGAAAATGAGTATCATTTTGTATTAATATGTTCTAAATTCCAGGACTTAAGATCAAAATATATAAAGAGATATTATTATACGTCGCCAACTAAACAGACATTTGCTAATCTCATATGTGCAAAATCAAAAGCAATAACTAATAATTTAGCAAAATATATATACTATGCAAACTTGCAAAATAACTAGTCATCTTTCATGCAGATACATATATATTATATTATTGTGCTCTTCTGTAAACCATGTCTTTGTATAAAAAAATTGTATTGCTATGGAACATGTTGTTTTAATGCTATAAAATATTTGTAGTTTGTAGTTTGTAGAAACCGAAAGACTTGCTCGCTGACTCATTGCCCTTTGTTACATTAAACACCTTATATGAAAGTGAATGAGTTTCAGCAGTGTGATGATAAAACTTTCAGAAAATGCGAATTTCTTATTTTTAAATGGGCTTTTTATTACGCAATTTACGCTACTGACTACTGCCGCTCAAAACTTGTTTGTTCAGTCATTCAACGTCCAAATGACGTCGAGTTTCAGATTTATGTCACTTAAATATTAATAAATGTTTACCCCGATTTTACGTTCAATTTATTTCAACATTTGTTTATATTTAAACATAATAGGGAAATTTCGACGTGCGCCGATTTTGCGCTGCCATGGTTATTAAAGTGCATATAATTCGTAAAGGAAGTAAATGTTTAAGATAAAAGTAAAACTTACTTTTAGAAATAAAGATACTCTTTCGATTCATATCAAATCCGGTTGTTTTTATGAACCAAGTAAAAAATGACAGCAAAAGTCCACTAACTTTTTGAACATACCTCGTAGGTTGTCAGTCGTGTTTCTTTTAAAATAACAATATATACTGTTGTTATCATCATTGCTTTAATTATCAAACATAATCATTTTTATGCTTGATGATTATTTTGGATCCTCTCGAAATGTTCCGCACTTCATATGAATGTAAACATACATTTTACGTGATAAATCACGTTGCTCTTATTAAGTACATCTGATTTACCGGATTGGCAATGTATCTTTTATTATTTCTTTTGATAAATCATTATCAGTCAAGTATATTACTTCATGATTCATTTTTATCATTTAACTTGTTTTGTTATTTACTCACGTACAATACATTTACATGTTCTAATATACTTGAATGTACTTTGACACAAACCACATACTAAGTGGTGTTATGTATATGATTTGTAATTACGTTACACTGGTATAGAATTACATGTAAATCGTGACTATCAATTAAAATTTAATTGAATAAATATAAATAGTAAAGCATTAAGTTTTAAGTATTTTTGAATAGCAGTAATACTTTATTATTAAAGATGCTCTTAATTACACATGGTTGTTATATTAAAATCTTACACATGATACTATATTGTTATACAACTTCTTTACAAAGGTTAACTTTGTATTTGGGATAATAGAACATAATAAAACAACAACAATTTTATAATTATTTTAAGTAAGTTTTCTGATGTTGATATTTTTACATAACATATGAAACTCATTTAAGTTAATATGATATGCTACAGCTATCATTTAATACAAACAAAAAGGTACCATGTACATTTTCATATAATTACTTTATTATAGAAATTGAACGCTGAAAGTTGATACTTTTACTGATTTTATGAAACATGTTTTTACTAAACATTATATATTATGACTTATCACAAACTATTATCAGTTATATACCACCCAATAACACAATAAATTCAAATGAAAAAAAAAAGGTTTTAATCATATGTTGACATTATAAATCAGGTGACATTTCCTTTATTTATTATGTCTAGAGCAAAGAACACAAACGTATAATTATATTCTTACAGTAATAGACAGCACAAACAAATACGTTTTCAAATTAATTGCATTTGCATATTAAATAACATGACATTTTAACCGTGTGCGTCTCAAGATAAGTAAGATATTGAAAGTGACTTTCTCGATATTTTACTGACAAAGAGACTGATTATTAAAAAGTCTTAATTCTTATAGTGTCCACCAGACTCCTTACATCATTACATTTGCATGTAGGGCGATATAACAAAGATAGTTATTGGTGTAAACAGATGAAAGAATCGCTATAAAACTTTCACTTTGTCATTTCTTAGGACGGTAGCGTATGTTGGCCATTCCTGATATAAATAGGTACTTTAAAAAGTTTGTTTATCTATTTTCCTTTCCCGCAGATTTCTATTATAATATATCTACTCCTATAAACAAAAAGAGATGCATTTTAGTTGCATTCTTTTACTCAAGTTCTCTACGAACTTAATACGCATCGGTAATTTAGATTATGTATAGAACAATGAGCATGCTATTTGTTTTATCAATTGCATTTTTGTGAATTATTTCGTACTTTTTGCTGCATACTGCATTAGCATTTGCTATGCCTTATGTTATATAACATATATGTTTCCAAAGAAAGAGAAAGTAAGATCCCTCATGAGTAATGATAATACCAGATATAATGTTACGAGGTAGACCGATTAAGCTACATTTTTTACTCTTAAATTACGTACAAAAATAAAGGATTTTTGATACTTACAACAATATATTCACGCATCATCATCTATCTGCAGAAATGCGTTTAATATTGCAGTCGTTATATCACGAACTAAAGGTACACTTGCACAATTGTAAAATAAAAAGATGCTTCTTATTCGTTTTTTCCGAACATTTATACTGATATGAAACTGATGTTTTGTTTCGACAAACCGAGCTATCAAAATGTGTTGCCCATTACGTCTAGTTATAATAATAACGATATAGCATATTAATTATTATGATAATTAGTGAATGCAACTATGCTGAGTCCATTATACTCCAATCTTTTGAAAAGGTTAATACGCTTAAAGAATAAATTTTTCTATGGAAACGTGTATATTATTTTCTACTATTTTGCTGTTTATGACATGTTTGATAAATTGACTATCTGAAATTAAATAATATATAAGTTTTTTAATATAAAAGAATAGCCGTCACAGTTATGAAATTGTTGGGTAAAATTGTGTCGATGCATATGAAACGTATCTAGTCTGTGTTAAGCATATGCTACTTGAATAATTTGATTTCATATTGAATATATCCTTTCTAATAGATTTAAGATTTCATTATTTTATCATTGATTATTTCGAAAACATTATGTAATAAAATATAATTATTATGAAGTTATATTTAGTGTAACATAGTAAAACATTTTATCATTCTTATTTTTGTTTCAGGGGCTGGCAGTGAGTACAATATATTATCATATCTTTCGAAAAAAAAATTAAAATAAATATTCATATTTTTTACAGTTATATTCTAAAATGTCTACGTGGGTTATACACGAAAATGAACTTCATAATTTACTAATTGCATTAATTATAAGTTTCCTAAATCTGATTGTTATTGGTTATTTACTTTGAACGTAAGTTCAACATGATTCATATGGATAAGGTTAGTATTGTTTTTTGTTTATGTACATGTGTCCTAAAACAGTGATATCTTTTTGTGATTTGTTTCAATAACTTGCAGCTTTTAATCTTTTTCGATTAGTGTATAAAAGTGCAACTTTAGCATACTGGGAATATCGCCTTTGCCTAATTAATCATATATATTTTTTATGAAACAAATGAATGGCGCACACATCCTACAGAGAAACACAAGTATCTACTTATTGAATGTTATTTGACGATATGCGACTTTGATGACGATGCACATTGGTTTCTAAATCCGTCAACCAAATCAAAATTATATTAGTAACTGTGAAAAGGCTATGGAAGGATTCTGTTTTACTTAATTTATTATCATTTTTTTAATAAGCAAATAATTGATGAAGAAATTAAAGTATTAAAATGAAGAAGGAAGTATAAAATAAGTCGTTTAAAGCAACCTATAGGACAGAGAAGTTAGGTCTAAACACAAAGTCAGTTTTAGGTTTGCCCACTGTTCAATACACACTTGCCATGTCCGTTGACTTCTGTTGTTTTTTTTACAAATGTCAGGTTTCCGTGAATGTGTTACTTGTAAATGTTAACGAATAAATATAAATTTTGTTTGCGTTGATTCATAATAATGCAGGAATCAAGTTCAAATGCGAATAAAATGCGTATGATATACTCTAAAAGTCCGAGAGGCCTCATTAAAAGACAACGCATTTGAACAAAGAAAAGAGTACAATAATTTACTTAAAAACACCAACAATGCACATAGATTTCCATTCTAACATGCTTATAACAAATAGAACTGATAAAGTTTGTTGAACTACATTTAGGGACGATGGGAGTTATTGTAATTTTCCTTTCGTCATTTCGTGTATTTATGGGTTGCAAACGACAAACACTCCTGTTTTTTTATAAATTGGTTTTAGTTGTGCGTTTTTAACAAACAGTTAAGTAACAGTCGTTTAGATATTTTAACGAACTGTTAATTTAACGGACTATTATATTTAACAGAACTGTGAACAACTGGCCACGGATAACCGAACACTTATTTAATAATGAATGTTATTTTCTTATTGTTAGCAGTAAAAAGAACAAGTGAAATGATATGTTGCCTGTCAGACATTTACATATACGATAGGATAATAACCTTACTTTAAGTATTGGAAGGGAAAACGAACGATATAAATATAAAATGTTTTTACTTGCTTAAGATAAGAAGCGAATAAAGATTGTTAAGTAACCTGTATTACGATTAAGTAAAAAATTCGTTTATACGCCAATATATGTTGGGGATTTGTTTCTGGTTAATCAAACGGCTTCTAAACGGAAATAATAAAACTATATTAGGAATGGTGATTTAAATAACTTCAAACATACATATACCTTATTTATAGAAGATAGAAAAATAGATAGGGCTATTATATTTAATGAAATGTTATTATGTTAATATAATGCAGAAAAGGTTAAACCAACGATTAAGTGAAAACAGACACTGTTGATAATAAACAAAATAAAGTACAAGGTATGACGAAAACTATGAAGTCTTATGGCAATACAAATTAAAATAATATTATTATATACACTAACTCCATTAAAGTTTGCTAATTTAGAATAGTACGTTGTTAAATAAATGCTAATATACGTTTTATTATTAATATTTTGTAATCATTAACCATTAAATTATTGTAATCTTATATGCTTCATCATTGTACTTGATTGACTGTACAATATGTAGTACATGTGCATGATCCCATTGTCTTACAGCTCGACACTATATTGATCACATCTGGAATAACATTTTTTATTGAACAAAAACATTGATAGGTTATATTGACCGATAAAACTAATATTAATATGTAATACTGATAATAAGTAAACTTATCACTAAAATCTTTATCATTAGCGATCGTCAATTCTTGGCGCAATTATAATATTTGATTAGTGAGATGCGTTATTTAGACTAATCAATAAATTTTTAAAAATGCTTATTTTAATAAATTGTACCTTTTAATATACATATATATGCTGTTTATGTACCGCCTTCGTGGTCGAGGGGTTAGAGGCGATGACTTCTAATCCGGTTGCCTCTCTGGCGTGGGTTCGATCCCCAGACATGCTTTGGTAGTTAAGCGCGAAGGAAGGTAGTCTAGTACTGGTGTTACTCTCCAGGAACGATGGTTAGGAAACTAGCCGCCTATATCACTGAAATACTGTTGGGGAAAGGCGTAAAATGAAACAAACAAACAAACAAAATGTTGTTAATGTGTTTTACACAGGTTTTATTAACTGTTTTTATTTTGATATTACATTTACTACATATGAAATGTCTATCTGCTTTCTTTAGAGAACGCAAACAATATTAAACGAAATACTAAAACATATAAGAATAATAAGAAAATATACATGGCTAACAAGTGATGGTCGCTTTCTCCTCGTAATTGTTTTCTTTGTCTAATAAGTTTGTCTTTAAATAATGTACAAAAGTGCATTATGTTATCATTAATAATTATTATTTCGTTTTAATACATTTCATAATCCCACATCAACCGCATTCTCAAGAATTGGTCAAAGAATAGAAATATCATATAAAGAAGTATTATTGTGATATTTACATTAAAGTTTTAAAGTTTGTGACCTCGCGGTGAATACTGGTCAGATTTCTACATGCTTAAAGCTCAAGATCAATTAGTTTTATTCCTATTTTACATACGCATAAGATATAATTACTAATTAATTGCAACATTTTTGATATTCAATTCAGCAAACAGATGTTTATATGCGTTCCAATATATATTAGATACGAAGTTCGTAAGACATCAAATGATGTGAGCAGACTAGCACCCCACCCCCTTTACAAGTTCATCTTCTGACTTTTCATGAAGACTGTCCGAATCCTATCCGAATACTATTTAGGGTGATAATTATTTTAGACAGTTCCTTCCTATTTTTCTTGACAAATTTATATTGATATGTAACAGCCTGGCAGGCACTCGAACCCCTGACACTCGGAATACGATTACGCGGCTCTTGAGTTCCTCTGAGCTATTCGGCCGCTTAACTGAATAGTTATAAACCTACTGTGTATGCAAATATTTCTTCGAATTTCCCAGGGTTACTTAGCATTGTGAATTAATTTCTAGCTGGGCTATACAAATGTTTGTCAGTCATAGGGTGAGAAAAAAGTGCATCCTGACATGTACTCGAACCCGTGACCATCTAAATACTGTACCGCAGCTGTACCGACATTTGTTAATAGTTTCATTATTTGTACATGTATAGTGAACATTTTACTAATTATACATTGTACATTGTACTATTTCCATATTTTTGTACAAATAAAAATAACTAGATATATTTCTAGATAAAAAATTCTATGGTGGCTAAAATATACCATGTTGTACTTTTTAGACATGTAATCCCAACAGACAGGCTAAGCCACCCTTTACAAAATTCCCCTATCTGTCAGGTAATATAACCCATATAACCTATAAACATATATAGCTTTCTTGATTTTTATTCTTTATATTATCTAAAATCACTTTTAAGGTTTATCAATCCGTAATCATTACTTAACATAATACCCCTTTGAGATACCCGAGATGAGCCTGTGTCGCCCTTTGCTAACTTAAAAGTATATAACCTATCCATATATAACCATATAATTCTTTGAAGATTTTTCTCAGCTTAGTAAGATAGGTATGCTGTAGTCCCAAGTCACTTGTTTAACTTCCTTCAAGTAAGTTATATAACCTCATAACTGATAAATTCTAACTATAATATACTTAAATATCACCTATGTATTTATATAAATTTACAAAAAACCCATTTTTGCATACTAATATATCTTTTGGGACCTGTGTACAATTTCAATTGATTGTAATTTTAATTTTCCCTACAATATCAATTTTATGCTTCATAGGTAGGTCAGTTCATTAAAAAAGGCATAATACAAGATCCCTATGAAAAGTAATGTAATTGATAACTCAATCCAAATCAACTTTATGAATTAAAAGCTTTCATTAGATGACTTAAAAAGAAGATTTCAATAATTGTCCAGGAAAAATATATAAATGTGTTATAGTAAATTTTATGTGGACCCCAGCTATTAAAAGAAAGCAGTGCCACATAAAAATGTTGATACACCAGGTAATTTTTTACCTAAACTTAACCTCTTAGGAAAATGATACAGAATTTTTTTTTATATAACATAAATCTATTATATTAATTAACAAACATATGTAATTGACTTAAATAAGGTAGACCTAACAAATTTCATTACAAAATATGAGAATTATGGCTAATCTCCTAAGATGCCTAAATGTCCAAGATAGTGCACTAAATCACTACAAAATATGAAAATTTTACCTAATTATAGGAGCCTTGGAAATTAAACAAAGCTACAAGAGTAACATTAATCTATCATATTAATTAACAAACGTATCTAATTGACTAAAGTAAGGAAGTCCCATCAAATGTCATTACAAAATATAAGAGTTATTGCAAATTTCCTAAGATACCTTACTGTCTTAAGATAGAACACCAATTCACTACAAAATTGGGATTTTTACCTTATTATATCAGGCTAGGAAATGAAACAGAATTATAAGTGCAACATAAATCTATTATATTAATTAACAAGCATATCTAATTGATTAAAATAAGAATATCTCAATAAATTACATTGAATATTCAAAAAATTATGGCTTATTTCCTATGATGTATAACTAAACAAGCTAACACACTAATTCATTAAAATTGGGAGTAATATTACCTGATTATAACATCATGGTAAATGAATCAAAGTTATATAAGCAACATAGTATTATTATATTAAGTTAAACCTACATCAAATTGACTTATATAAGAAAATCCCAACAATTTCATTGTAAATTTAGAAATAATGGCTCATTTTCTATAATGCCTTATTAATAACTTTACCACACTAAATCATTGAAAATTTGGGTAAGTTTACCTTGTAACCTTTCGGTCACTGAAACAAAGTAGGTAAAGCCAAATAATGTTATACTATCAAGTAACTACTACATCTAATTGACTAAAAATAAGAAACCCATTGAATTATATTGACAATGAAGAAAGATAGGGTAAATTTTCTATTGATGCCTATTTTGTTCAAGCAAATACATTAACATCTTTAAAAAATGGGGGTAATTTTACCCTTATTATAACCTCCTAGGAAATGAAACCAAGTTAGTAAGGCAACATATATCACTATATAATATTGAGTAACAATTACATCTGTTTGATTGATATGGAAAAAATCCACCAAATTTCATTGAAAAATAAAAAAAGGTATGGCAAAATCTAATGTCCTATAATGCAGACAGAGGTGTTCAGATCCACTATCAGTAAGGAAGTGTTCCCTTCCCTGTCAGGGGACCATTACTGGCATGGTATATGGAATCACAAAAAGATACTGTAAAACTGATTTTTCATTTTTACAGCTCAGAACTATTCACTATTGAGGGGAGAAGATGTGCAAGCAGACTGATAGCTTAGCTGGTAGTCAGCTTCGACACTGCATTCAAGTCCCTGGCTCAAGTCCCAGTCAGGCTGCATATTTTTCTCACCCTTTGACATTTGACTCCCAACAGTTAGTAATAAAACAATGTGAAACTGGCCTTGAAGTTTCATACCATCACCAAAGGGGACTGTGATGGATTGTGTAAAACTCAAAGTCCTATTTCACATTGTTCACTGTACCCATTCAAGGACGAATTTCAATAAAGCAGGGGAATATGTAATGGTTCCGAACTGTTCACTATATAGGGAGATGATGCGTAAGCAGCCTAATACAATATAGTTCAGTCAGTTGAGTAACAGAACGGTATTCCAAGGGTCCCGGGTTAAAGTCCTGGTGAGGCAGTACCTTTCTTTTTTAACTTGTGACAGTAACAAAAAAGGAAGGTATTAGGCATTTAATGTTCCTTAATAATAATATAGCATATTATAACATATAGTGCATAAAATGTCAATAAATTTCAATTTCAATACTATGGAACATATTTTCTGCTCTTTTGGTAAATCCATTTACTTTACAGTTTACACATGATTCACAAATAATTGGAGTCCAACACTCCCCCCTCTTGGCACTTATGGATCGAGGTGCATGAGGTTGACAAGTTTCTCCATTTTCCTCATTTTTTTCTCGCTTACAGTTTCGGGCTCAAAATACAAGTTTATTCTTAATATAACACTTTAATTCATTAAATTTCATTAGGCTTTTCACACTTCTATAATCGTTCTTATCTGATATTAAAAGATATTTTATCAATATATTTTTATGGAATTTAATTTTTTGATAACAAAAAAGAAGAATAAATATATGCATGTAGTTTTACAGATGATAATTTTTTCAGAACTCATATAAAAATCAAATTAATATTTATTTTCCCAGGGAAATTTCATTATACGTATTATCACCGAAAATCTTTTTTTATATCAATCATGTTTGCAAGTATGTTTTATTATATATATATATTTAAGAAATATTATATCCCAAACAGTGATTTTATCGCTCAATAACATCACTGTTTGGAGTTTGGATGCGAGGAAATATATCACGAGGGCGTAGCCAGAGTGATATAATGATGCACATTCAAACGACAAACAGTGATGTTATCAAGCGATAAAATTACTGATTTGGATATATTATTTCGATTCTAACACGACATCAACACATAAATGTTGCCGTACTTGATAGATTGCGCCTCAGATTTGTTTCCGTACTTATTTTCGGCGTGTCAGATTTTTTGTGGTTACGTATCTTGTATAATGATTACGTCACATGTCTAAATATAGAATGTCAAACTGTACATATGTTGCATAAATAACACACACTTTTCGTTCTTCTACGTCAAATAGGGTAAATGCGGGTCATGTTAGAAATATATTATTAACCATACTGCATGGTATTTATTATATATATTTATCAAATTGAAAAAAAGTGGTTAAAAATTGAGGTTGAACTTTCAAGGCCGAAACGTCCAGGAGGTGTAAAGTCCTGAAACATATAGATTTAGCCCTTGCCTGGAAAATATGTTGGGCTGCCGGTCTGCAAATGTATGGTTTTCCTTTGTTTAAAAAGGTCATGTATTAATTTCGTTCGCCTGTATGTAAATGAAATTTGATAATTTGATTGCTGATTTGCTAAAGTTACTACCATTCGTTTTATTTTGTTTAAGCCAGAAGCGGGTGTCGAAGTAATTATTATCTATCTAAGAGATTCCAGTATAAAGTAATTTTTCAGAAATGTGCATAAGACGACCCTGTTAAATATTTTTAATGCATGTATTAGCTTGATGGCTTATAATTTCAATAATCATTTGTTTAGGCTGCCCGACAAAAAATAATATTGTGCCAGGGTTGAGTGCATTCGCGATTGATATCAATTACTACCTCTAACCTGGGACATAAGATAAGTTATTTAACATCAACCCGTTTTAAAATAATAGAAATGGCTAGCTATCATTTTAATCAAATCACTAAAAGATCTAGCTAAAGTTGTTTTAAAAATTTATTATGATAAAGGATATTTCATTAACTTTAGAAACGTTTTCTATTTTTTGCGTGCGTTTTAGCGTGCGTATATCGTGTAGCGTATTTCGTTTTGCGTGTGTCTGCGTATTTTCGTTTCATAAAGGGTACTTGTAACGTGTGTTCGTATAGCAATGTAACGTGCATGCGTTTTTTCCAGAACGTGCGTTTTTGCGTGTAAACTGAAACGTTCACCCTACTGTATCACATACACAAAATAAAGACCGTTTAAAGTGAAATAAGAGTAGTTTTTCATTTACACGCCTATAGTATAACGCTAACATTTAAAGCGCGCGTCTTTACACAATGTTTTTTATAAACGCTAATGACGTCATGTCAAATTATATGCACGGATGTGCAATACCATATTTACTGAGTGGCAAAATCGCTCTGGTGTGTGATAAAGCATATTAATACATATTAAGCGCATGTCAATAAATTTTTCAATTTTAAGTGATATGAAAAATATTTCTGTTGTGCTGTCTTTGTAAATCCAATAATTTTCCTCATTTTTTTCCTCTTGATTACAGTTTCAGACCTAAAATAAAATTGCGTTCTTAATATTTATATAGATCTATAACTAATATATTGTAATGCCTAGAAATTTTACCTTTTTTTAGTGATTTCGCGCTGATTATTTCTACTTTCACTTTCGTTTTGAGAGCTTTTACTGGGCGACAAGACAGTAAATCATGCGGTGTCCTTATGGAACATACAGGCCTCAACTTAACCCATTACTTCATAAATACACGCCTTTTAACGCCTTTTTCACCCCCGCCTTTTTTGTTTGTCTCAAATGATGAAAAATGCCTTATTTAGGCCCCAAACACTTGTTTTTTTTTTTTTGAGAAATGTTTGTTAAAAAAGTGACCTCTTTTTCGGCGCGGCCCCCCAACAAAACGATACATCAGGGGGTTGCCAGAAGGGGATGTGCCCCCTTCTGTTTGGGGGTTTGAAGGGGGGCGGAGTCCCCCCTCATCGCCAAGAAAATTTTAGACTTGTGAGAGGCTGTAAATGACCCCAGATTGGTCATAAGGTAACGTGTAACCAACGCTGAAAAGCATTTGACTCTATCTCAATCCATTGAGAAGTTGCAGCTTTTTAAAATCAATTTTGATGGAAAAAATCAACGCAAAATAGTGTTTTGGGCAATTTTGACATGTCCCCTCGTTGCCATGGTAACAGAAAATTTAAGCCTGAGCATGTTGTTGCAAGGGCAATGGTCCAGTCAACATTTGTGCCAAGTTTGATTAGTGTTGAAGCAGTTTTTATAGTATTATAGCAATTTAAACTTGTAACTGGAGACTTTTCAATGAAAACAGCCATTTTTCACAAAATGCTCATGAAGAAATGGGTTAAATCTACGTATTGTGCCAGCAATTTAATCATTCTTGATTCTGGAAGCTTTTCCTTTAATGTTATCCATTTCCCTCAATGTTATCCGTGGTAGAATCCTGTGTTTTTAATCTGTTTTCGTGACTTCTGTCAAAATAGTTAATTCCTTTATTTTACACTCAAGATTATATAGTTCGATTGTTTATGATGCAGCCTCACTTAATATATAGATTTGCCTCATAAATCCATCTGAATTTAATTGTAAGCACTGTATATTTATGAAAATTTGCAATGAATATTTCAATGTCGGCCATTTTGGAGTATTACGTAGAAGCAAGGGATAGTTCTGTATCCGATTGCGCATAAAAAGGAACACGTTACCCTAACTTTTTTACTTTCGATATTAGCGCATGATAGCTTATAAATATATCTAAAAATCATTTGTTGAGGCTGTGACAAAAATTAATTTCAGTGCTAGGTTGAGTGCATTTCAGTTCTTACATAAACTCGTTTAAAATACATTTCTAGCTACCATATAGATCTATATGATAATCAAAATTTATCGCTTAAACGTTCTACATGTAGCTAAAGTTGTTAAAAACTTAATTTAAAACTTAATGATTACGATGTTTTAATAAAGGTTTAGAAACGTTTTCATTTTGCGTGCGTTTTAGCGTGCGTATATCGTTTAGCGTATTTCGTTTAGCGTATATCGTTTTGCGTGCGTCTGCGTATTTCGTTTCGTTTTGCGTGCGTATAACGTGCGTTCGTATAGCGTGTAACGTGCGTTCGTATAGCGTGTAACGTGCGTTTTGCGTGTAAACTGACACGTTCACCCTACTGTACGATGAAATTATTTCGATGGATTGAATAGAACATAGAACAATATCTGCTCTTCTTGACAGTATTGCAGTATATATTGACCCAATCTCGTATACTCATAAGAACATATTTATATTGACTGTCTTATGATTGCAAAAATGAACGTTGTTGTGTCACTCTTTCTTTATACAATGTACATTTATGAATATATTATGTAGATGCATCCTTTAAAGTTAATGGATCTTTGTATGATGTCGACAAATCATTATGCGATGTGCATTTATGAAAATATGATGGGGTTAAATCATTATATACAGTCAACTTATCGATATATCATGTCAATCTTTCATTTTACGATGTGCGTCTATTACTATACGATGTGCTTTAATTTTATTAATATATTAAGTGGTTGCATCATTTTATACAGTCAACTTATCAATATATTATGTCAATCTTTCATTATACGATGTGCATCTATTGTTATACGACAGCTGCTTTATATGAAGTGCAAACATCATTATATCGTGTGCTTCTGTCATTATTATAATAACGGGGTTAAATTTACCGGTTTATATCTCACTATGCACCGTTCGTTGCAACAGCGGGAAAACTTAAAGTAAATTGTATCATATATTTTAAGCTGACTCTATATAAAGACAATTCTACATAATATAGTGTTGTTTTGACTCTATATAAAAATGGTTCCACATAATATATTTGTAATTGCGCATCATATAATGAAAGACTAACATCATATAAGGACACATACACATCATATATTATTAAGTTGACTCTATATAAAGATAGTTTCACACAATATATTCATTAATGCACATCTTATAATGAAAGATTGGCATCATATGAGGACGTGTTGACATCATATATTGTTAAGTTGACATTGCATGAAGACGGTTCTACATATTATAATGTTTTTGACTCTATATAAGAATGGTTCCACATGATATATTCGTAATTGCACATCATATAATTAAAGACTGACACTATATAAGGACATATTGACATAATATATTGTTATAATGACTCTCTATATAATGGCTCTATATATGTGGTTCGATGCTACAATGACAATGTAATTTACTTTATGTTGGGAGAATGTAGTTTAGTTAAATGACAATTAAATATTGAAACACTATCACATTGTGGTACCATTGATTAAGTCAGTGTCGTCATTTCTAAAGATAATTAGTGGAACGAGATAAATTCCTTATAACCAAACATAATGTAAGTTATCAAGTGTGTCACTTTTTCTTAAAAACATAAGTAAATCACTTTATAATATATGATGTTAGAAACTATGAAGTATTGGTATAAAAATATGCAACAATTATGTAAACACGATAATGATTAAAACGATAAAAATCACATTTTAATAACCCATGTAACAGTCAATCAATGTATTGTTTCAAAGACATTGAAAGTATTTAAGTAAAGGTGATTCTACATTTAAGAAACGGAATAGTTATTGGTGTAAGCAAATGAAAGACTCGCTATAATACAACTTTCATAGTTTACTTTGTCAGTACTTTGGACGGTAGCTTATAGCTGCCATTTTCTGCTTTAAATAGGTACTTCAAAATAAATGTTTAGCAATTTTCTTTTACCGTAGATTTATATTTACTGCATTGCATTTGCTATGCCTTTTGTAATGTAACATGTCTGTTTCCAAATAAAAAGAAAGACCCCTCAAGAGTAATGATAATACAAGAAATAATGTTACGACGCAGACCGATTAATATTTAGCTACATATTCTACTCTTATATTACGTACAGTAATATAAGGTTTTAAATACTTACGCATTATCATATATCTGCCGAAAGAGTTTGTTTCAAATATAGGGGATTAATATTGTAGTCGTTATATCACGAACAAAAGTTACACAAACACAATTTTAGTATAAAAGGATGCTACTTATTCGGTTTTATTCTGAACATATATAAATATATGAAGCTGATGTTTTGTTTCGACAAACCGAACTACCAAACAGTGTTGCTCATTACGTCTAGTTATATAAATAAAGGTTTATCATATCATGTAGTTATTAATTATAATAACGATAGTGCTTATTATCCCCCATATCGAATCGGGAGGGGACTATTGTTTTTGCGTTGTCTGTCAGTCCGTCTTTCCGCACTCACAGGACAGTAATAATGTGGCTAGAGGGACAATAGGTAACTGTTCTTTCTCTGATGTCATTCATTCCGTAATTTATGTGGTCATTTTCTTTTGTATGGCTAAAACGAACAGTAGAGAGAACAATAGAGTAGCCACATGATTACTCTCTTGTCCGTCCGAAATTCGTTTCCACGCTAGTTCTCTGCAACTACTGGCCTTGAATTCAACGAAACTTTATGGGAATCATCAATATCAAGAAGAGATGCACATATCGTCGGCTTGTTCCAGTCAGACTATTCAACTCAGAGTTATGGGCCTTGATTAGTTATGCGATATGCTTATAGAGCAACAATCGTTTCCTCACTACTTCTCTGCAACTACTGGCTGGAATTGAACGAAACTTTATGGAAACCTTCATTACAAAGAGGAGATCTAATGAGTTATCACAAAGTAATATTATCCACATAAAAGTATTCTTCTGTTATGTATTATTAATTTATTAAACATGAACATGAACATGTCACCATAACGTTTTTATATCCCTACATGTTTCGGACATGGTGATTGATGTACAAAATGTATTTAATGTTTCCTCTGTCCACCTTACTCCTTACATCATTACGTTTACATACAGGGTTGACAAAGATATTTCGTTATGTAAGCACATAAAATGAACGCTAAATTTGATATTCAGTCAGTACTTTTTTCTAATGTTTTATGAGATCTTATAGCTGACTTTTTGAAAGTTATTGGACGACAGCTTTTATTTGCCATTTCCTGCCACGCATAGGGTACTTTTAAGTAAAATTCTAATTTAAAGGAAACTGCTTTGTTCACGTGTGGGTGCGATGCCATCTGACTTTATGGCATTGTTCAGCTTCAGTTTTCCGAGCAATAATACTAAATATGAAATTGTTTTTGAAAAATGCGCAATATCAAACAGTGTTGGTCTATTTAAAGCAATACCGTGATAGTATGTTGAAATGAGTGAATTTATGCTAACCACATAATGCTCCAATCTTGTAAAGCAAGAAGGTGATAGTATGTTGAAATGAGTGCATTTATGCTAACTACATAATGCTCCAATCTTAAAAAAGATTGTGAAACTTAAGGAATATTTTTTTCTTTAGAAACATTTCACTATTTCTTTTTAATTTTGCTCTATACTTTTACAATTATGTCTTCTCTTGAATATCTGTGCTTTATAACGTAAATGTTATAATTTACTTCTTTAACTACTTATTAGTTTCATAAAACTGTTTCTTTATTTTTGGTTTATCAACTTTTCGATCGTATACTCAACATCAAACACATGGATAATATATTACTTAGTATTGTACTTTGTTCATTATTTTGTGTAAATCTTGACAAAAACATCTTCAGATGTCTGTAAAATATAGTTAACGGCATATAGCATGACGTGTTGCGTTACATGTCTCAAGATATATCTTAGAATTTAGATTCTTTGCTATAAGAACTAGGAAATGGATTAATATAACAGTTCATATTTATATAGCAAAATGCAGAAATAATTCTTTATTTGAGTGTACTGGAAAGGAAAAGCAACTAAGCTGCTAATTCAAACTACAGTGTGTGTTATTTTTAATCTAGAAAAAAGTGCAGGGGCACATAAAATAAAGACTTTTTTATGTATAAATGCTTTCCATCAGTAAGAACGTGAAAGGAAATATCTAACTACGGATTCATGTTTTATTATAAGACAGACATATCAATGAAACTTATACAAAATAAGAAACATTATATAGTGTGGAAACAAAATTTACCAATGCCTCCTTATAGCTTATTGCAATCAATTGAGAGATCTTTTATTAATGACGTGGTTTAATGTTTTGAAATGTATTTAAATCATTACCAAAGGCTGTTTGATATTTGTTCAGGTATGAAACACAATGATACATAAAATGAATAAAAGAGGATATGTTAATTTTAGGAGTATGATAAATTCTTTTTGGATGATGCTCTTTTAACATGTTTGCATAACTCACGAAAATAATATCATAATATTTGTTTTCGACTTTTAAAAATCATTCTTTACATATAATACTATATATTTGTTTCTGACAAATCTACCGCAGTTTTCATTAAAATATACTCTAAGAAATTTAAACGGAATTTGTTTGACTTACCTTGCTTTTTTTTATTAGTAAATGAGATATTTGGTATGTTGACAAGGTAGCATGAACTTATCTGTTTCTAGCTATATGTTTGTCAAAAGGTATAAAGCATACACACATACACATTCATCATATTATGGTCTTCCCACTTTTCAAAACACGCTTGGCATGTCTGTTGACCGTATCTCAGAGGTACTTGTGTTTTTCCTAATTTCAAGTTTTCCGTGAATGTGCGGAATTTAAGATTATATATATATATCATTTTTTGTTTGCGTCGTTGTAGAATAATGCAATGATCAAGGCCAAATGCACAGAAATATAATCTAAAAGCCCTAAAGGATTGAGGATTTGGGTTTAACACTTCGTTTAATTTTTTTCTTTGACCAATGTCTAAAGAAAAAGAGTTTTGTTAAAAGTGAAATTTACTGCTTCCTTTTAACATGGTTTTTTGATACAAGATCTGTTATTGTAATGTGTTTGATGTCTTTTTGCAAACAAGAAAAACTCATGGGTTTTAGCAAGTTGTAAATAATAGTCGTTTAGATATTTTTAACGTAATGTTAATTTAACGGACAGTTATTCTTAACAGAGCTGTGAGCAACTGGCTCCGAATACCCGAACACCAATAAATGCTATATCCTTATTGTTTTTTTAAACACTAGTTATTGTATTTACAATTTAGTGCGATTACTGACTGATTTTTGCAATATAGGCACCATACTCATTCTGCGTAACTTACGTAGTTAGGGTTATTGCTGCATATCTGTATTTATGTTTGGTAATTTACATATATGTGCTCTTTAACTTTTCTAATGCTGCATACTTAAGTTTTTACTAATTAGTAATTTAAGAGAGTTTTTCGACAAAATAAGAGCAAATAAAATCAACAGTGAGATAGGTTGAAATGGAGTCTATATTGAATTATTTTCCAGCCATCTGAAACTGTCAGCTTAAGCGCAAATATCTTAATGTATGTAACATTTAAACGCCGGGTGTATGCATTATCACGAACCCAAAGAAAATAAATTTGAATACGTATGCAATTGATTTTAGAGACTGCGCGCGCATGGTATCACCCTTTTTGGTCCGTAAACTTTTACTTTAAATGACATCTCCTCATAAACCACTAGGCCAATTTCATCCAAACTTCACAGGAATGTTCCTTTGGTGGTCACCTTTCAAAATTGTTCAAAGAATTTAATTCCATAGAGAACTCTGGTTGCCATGGCAACCGAAAAAAAAACTTTAAATATCTTCATTTAAAAAACCCTAAGACCTAAGAGTTTAGATATTTGACATGAAGCATCTTCTAGTGAGTGTCTACCAAGTTTCTTCAAATAAAGCCCTGGGGTCAAAATTGGCCCCGCCCCAGGGGGACATTGATTTTCCCTATATGCATATAGTAAAAACTTAAAAATCTTCTTTTAAAGAACCCAAAAAGCTAGAGCTAAGATATTTAGCATGAAACACGTTCTTAATGGGTGTCTACTAAGTTTGTTCAAATAAAAGCCCTGGGTCAAAATTGGCCCTGCCCCAGGGGGGTCATTGATTTTTCCCTATATGCCTATAGTAAAACTTTAAAAAATCTTCTTTTAAAGAACTCAAAGAGCTAGAGCTAAGATATTTAGCATCAGACATGTTCTAATAGGTGTCTACCAAGTTTGTTCAAATAAAAGCCTTTGGGGTCAAAATTGGCCCCCGCCCCGGGGGTCATTGCTTTTCCTTTTATGTGTATAGTAAAACTAAAAAAATCTTCTTTGAAAAAACCCAAATAGCTAGAGTTTAGATATTAAGCATGAAACATCTTCTAGTAAGTGTCTACAAAGTTTGTTCAAATAAAAGCCCTGGGGTTAAAACTGGCCCCGCCCCAGAGGTGTCATTGTTTTTAACTATATGTGTATAGTAAAAACTTAAAAATATCTTCTTTTAAAAAGCCTAATGAGCTAGAGCTTAGATGTTTAGCATGAAACATCCTCTTATGGGTGTGGGGGGCTATATACAGGTGAGCGACCTCTTGTTTATAATTATTATCAAGTCTGACAATCGAAGATAGTCCGATTGAATGCTGATAGACTTAATACCATTCATTGGTAACTCCTTTGACATGTAATGTTAAGGGAGTTACTAATGAATGGTCATCGCAGTGATTACATATATACTTTAAACGCAAAATAAACGTACATACCATTCATTTAATCAATAATTGCCAATGCATATATTTATTACGTTTTTCTTGTCTTACATAAACAGCAACCATCTGAGTGTACAACAGTCGTATAAGCAATAAACAACAGTAATATATGTAGTATATAACACTGTCATATCTGCAAAAGGAACAGTTATACACAAAATAGGCAACTATCCTATAACAACAATCATATCTGCAATAAACAACAATCATATTTAAAAACAACAAAAAAAACAGCAACATTCATATAATAAATAGCAGTCGTATTTGCAAAAAACAACAGTCATATCTGCAATGAATTGCAGTCGCATTTGCATAGCACAACATTTGCATATGCCATAAAACCAATCATACTAAAAAGACAACCAATATTGTTTTGTAAGAATAAAATGAACCCAACTGAATTGTGTAACGTATTTAACATTTATAATAAAAAAATACTTAGATTTACTGAAAGAAATTATACATGTATATCGAAACTATTTTTTATAATGACCAGTCAGACACACATACTAATATTTTACATTTTATTTAAAAGAAAGACATGATGAATGTATAAAATTGACTTGATGTAATAATGTATCACATTGATTTACTCATTTGTCATTATTGTGATTGTATAAATAGTGAGGATATTTCTTTTCTGCATTGATCAAAACTATTGATATACTATAATTGTTGTATATGTATGATTGGTATATGATATTTCATAATTCAAAAATGCAAATCAATATATCATAGGCGACCATCAATTTTGATGTCGCTATAGTTACCAGAAAGATGATGAATGAATGGATAAATAAATAAATCAATTAATAAATTAACTTACCTTTTTACAATAGTATTTGATACGCGACTCGTGTCTTTTTAGCTCTTAACAGTCTTTGTTAACCAACTTCGAGTTTACATTGATAACATATTGAGAAACTCTCTGCTTCATGTGTTCTTTTAGTAAGTTGACCGTAACATTTCTTTGATAAGAGCTTTTTCAGGTACACGTTTACGATATCTTGCAAGAAATAAGTCTGACTAAATTTTAAATACATACTGAGTAAAACAAAATGATAATGACAACTAATAATTTCTAAGATATGCCTTTTTAATATTGTCATAAATGGTCTATTTTTAATGTTAATTTGTGGCGTTTTTTGTTTAAAACGAAGACAAGACAGAACGTTGCTTTATACAGTATAACATTATAAATATTACGTTAATATAACAGCAGTTAATCGAAACAGTATACAGCAACCAATGTAGTGAAGTAAAAGCCGCTTGTTAAATACGTTCAAGCTTTCCCATTCTCCATAGTATAGTTTATTCATTTTGTAATACACTTATATATATTTCTACCCAAATCAACTTTCATCTGATTTCAAAGCCTATTGATGCACTGATGGTAGATTGTTTATGTTAATTACACAGATGCTAATCAAAGTTGTGAAAAACAAAAACGATGAACACTCATATTTTTCACTTATAATGCGTTCCAGAATAAAAAAGGAAATTCCAGATGTCCTTTTTCCGGGGGTCGACCTACAGACACTTTTTCAGCAACAAATTTACATGAGAGAGTGTATGTTGACATAGGGGAACAATTCCCTTCTTTTAAAAAACCTCCGACGAGTA